>NC_136610.1:28758585-28921085 GCF_933228915.1 Telmatherina bonti | reverse complement strand
TTTTTTTGGAAAAAAAAAATGTACAAGTTAAATGCATGTTTTCTGACCTGATCGTCAGAAACAGACTGGTTTTTATATAAAGACTTATACTTTATGTCCCAAACGGCAACGACAGCAGATAGTTTAGAAATGGACTGACTGTCTCTGAGCAAACAGAATCCAACAAATCTTTGTAAGCACTGAACAAAAAGGAAAAAAAATCTAATAATCAAAGCTCTTCTGGTTAAAGCAAAATGCAACTGATGTCGCCAGTCAACCCCAGTCAACAACATCAAGATTTCTTTCACTGGGACACTTAACATTAGCCTATATTTTAAACTTACATACTTTAAACCTATTTTAAAATGTTTTTAGTTAAACTATGATAGCATTGTAATTTTAACAACTTTATGTAGTGATAGATGTTCTGCAACATACAAGAATAGGGCAGGGAAGAACATGAACCTAAACTGGTCAAAGGTGTGACTCTAGTTACCATTAATATAATGATATAAATATAGGATGGTTTTGTATTTCATGAAGAAAGTTTGTTGTTTCTTTTTGTCAACGTTAACTTCACTTCTGAAAATCAAGTGATTGCGTTAATATTTTACATGTTATCCAGTGTGAGCTGAGCAGTATGAGGAAGTAAAGTACTGCCTTTCAAAGCAAAGCTCCCTTTAAATTTAGATGGAAATGATCATTTTTCAAAGGTGGAACAACGCACCTCAAAATAAAGAATAAATTAATTAACTATTTAGGCATCTAATGTAAAATTTAGATCAAGTATAAAGATATAAGAGTTTGCATTTTCATATCTTCTTGAGACTGCTTCAGTGATGAGCCTGGAAACATTCATTCAAAAAACAAATTCCTTCAACACAGATGCAGATTTGGTTTATTAAACAGTTTGCATTTCTGTGGTTTAATACTGAGGTATAACTTTGAAGATATGATTTTCATAGGCTGATTGTTCCTCTTTTACTTCTTCATTGTAAATCAATAAACCTAAATTACTAACAGCAAAAATATAGTTTCTAATCTCATCCATTGTACTCGACCAGATTTATTTGCCTCCTTTAATCTTTTGTTTAGTGCAGTTGATGTTAGTACCAATTCTTTTTTCATGTGGGTATAGCTTTAATACCACCAAAGTAATTGAACTGAGGTGCAGGTACATTTGTGGCAAAAGCGACGACTAATGAGGAAGGTGCAGACACACCACTAACAATATATTTTATTTCTGGAGAATGATCGGAGCACATTTGACTGTATTACAACGTTAACATCATATTAACTTGGGGTTTTCACATTGAATGGATAAAAATTTCCACCAAATTAAAGATGAAACCCACAGAAGTGAACACTGGCAGTCAACCCATGGCTGTAATACAGCAGGAGCCGAATGTTAAAGAGTGAAGTTCTCCACTTTGACACTCAGTGGGTCTGACAGTCTGTGTTAAATCTCCAGCAAGATTGTGGCAGTTGTAACCTGCATGAATTCATCCTCGTATTAACACCATTGTGCCTGACCAAACAGGCTGAAATTAGGTCATTTGGTCTGATATGTCAGCTCTGTGTGAGATAGACTGAGTTTGATTTAAATTTTAGATCTAAAATGTACCTGGTAGGTTTGCATGCAATCCAATTTAAAGTCTTGAAAACAATTGAAAAACTGGGCACGACCAGAGGGAGTGGATGTAGCAGGTCTGTTTGCTTAGGCTTTGGCCTTCAATAATAATAAAATATAAGAAGAAGAAGAAAAAGAGAAAAATACAATTTATTTAAAAGCACCTTTCAAGAGCCACAAGGACACTTAACGGTGAGTAACATCAAAAGTAAAGCAAAAAAAAACACACTAAATACACTAAGAGAACAAGAATGGATGAATGGCAGGGTAAATATGTAGTATAGTGGTTACAATGAGAAGGCGGTTTTGAACAGGTGAGTTTTCAGTCTGGATTTGAAGATTGTAAAACCATCAAAATTCTGAATATTTGATGGAAGAGAGTTCCTGAGCCAGGAAGCAGAGAGACTGAAGTCTCTGTTCTCCATGGTGATGAGGCTGGTGGGGGGCACAGAGACGTGTATGGAAGAGGAAGATCTCAGGGAACAAGATGGTTGTCAGGGGTTGTGGAGAGGAGAGGTTATGGCTGGTCTTGAAGGTATAGAGGAGTTTGAACTGGACACAGTGGAATACCAGTAGAGTTGCTGTCAGATAGGCAGAATATGGTGATACAAGGTTGTTTTAGTGATGATCCGAGCAGCAGAGTTCTGAACTTGTTGAAGCTTATAGAGGGACTTTTGAGAAAGGCCCAACACAGGACAGTTGCAGGAGTCTAGACAGGAGGTAACTACACTGTGAACAAGGATAGGGGCAGTATGGGTAGTGAGGGAGGGGTTGTAGACCAGGTAATGTTATTGATGTGAGATTGAGACTGTAGAACTGTCAATGGACACAGAGAAACAGTCAGAAGAATTTCTCTTTTATCATGATTTAGTTTTAGGAAGTTTGAGGCGAACCATGTTTTTACTTCAGATAAACATGATGTGAGGGGGGGCGGGTGTTGAGTTTTTCAGGAGAGGCACAGCTGGCTGTCGACCATGAACCATTAAAAATAAAAGTTACATTTGAAGTCTATATGGCTGAGGGGAATGAAGTACATGTTGAAGCAAATGGCCCCAGGACAGAGCCCTGGGGCGCATCTGTAGTGACTGGGAGGGGGTCAGATCTGACGGAGTTTTCTTGAACAAACTGAGTGCGGCCTGAGAGATAAAAGTGAAACCAATCAGTGCGAGTGACTCTACCAATGCAAGATGGTCTTCTGAGGAGATAGGGGCGGGAGATCGTGTAAAAGCCTGTTGGTGAGTTAGTGAGGAGGCCGCTGGTTATTTTTATGAGGGTAGTTTCTGTAGTATGGGGGCAGCAACCAGACAGAAAAGGCTCGTAGAGATTATTTTTATGTGGAACTGAGTGGAGTGCACTGGCAACTATAGTTTCAAGAATTTCTGAGATGGATATTAAGTTACAGATGGGGCGGCTGTGATTAAAATAGTTTGAATCAGAACCAGGCTTTTTCTAATTGAGAGACAGCTGCAGCTTTGAATAATGATGGAACAATACCAGGTAAGCGATGACTGAATCCTTGTGAGGAAGCAGTGAAAAAAGGCAAGATTTGATAAAAGGTGGTGGGCTTGGATTTACAGTTGAGATCAGACATTTCAGAGGCATTGGGGAGTTGAAAGCTAGAGAAGGTCTGGCAGTGGAGAAAAGGTTCAGGAAAGGAAGCGAGGGGGAGGGCGATGAATTTAAACATAGTTCCTTGTGAATATTGTGAAAAACAGCATTGTGGAGTTATAGGAGTAAATATTGGGATGGTGTGTGTGTGTGTGTGTGGGTGGGAGGCACCACTCAAGATGATGACCTTTTGCTTTCATGGTCTGGAGTTTAGGGGTATACCAGAGTTATTTACCAAACTCAGATTTGATCAACAGCTTTTTGAGAAGCTACCTGTAGACAGGACTTTTCTCTTTTATGACCGAATCCCTGAATCGAATCTTTTCAAAAACAGGATACAATCATTTGTTCATTAATTAATTAATAATTATTTATTTAAGCTAAAAATAGGCAAGTAAAGACCAGAGAGGGAAAAGAACTCTCTGTGCACAAGAGTCTGAAATCCAATCCTAAATTAGAAGGATCTTCCTGCATAAGACAGACATGATCCAGAAGCTCTATCACTTTGTCTGGGCCTAAACTAGCTTCACATGGACTGAGATCAATTGTTCAGGCCTAAACTAACAAATCAAAACATTATCTGGAAATTATGACCATCTCGGTCAAATAAAAGTTATCAGCTCAAAGTTCATTAGTCTGCATCAGAGGTGGCGTGGAGATAAATGGGTAAAGTGCACGTCTGTTAATGTACCATGGCTGGAGAAGCATATGTGGAAATTTGGGAAGCATATGCCGCCATTCAGCATGCTTTTTTTTTTTTCCAGGGAAGGTCTTGCTGATTTCAAGATAAAAAAATTTTTTTAAAGTATATTTTAAACTCATGACTGTGCTGACCTATCATTTTTTTACATTTAGCATTTTATGAAACACGAATATCTTTTTATCATAACTATAGGGACTGTGGAGCAAATCAATAATGAACAAGGCGGTAAACATGCTTCTGTCTCAGATTTTTAAAAAAACATATCTTTCTCTTAATAAATTTAACATAAGGCTTCATATTGAAAAAAAAGGGGGGGGGTTGAAAAATCTCAGTTTCGGCATTTGATATGTTTTTTAATTTTATTTTCTGCTAAATAATTCTTATGAACAGTTTACACACATCTGCATTCAGCCAACACAGACCTTTCAGACAGTTTGTCTCTAAAAATGAGACATTTACTTTATGGTTGAACTTTTAAGTTTCCTGCAGGACCAGAAAGAGATAGCACTAATGATAATGTCATCCAGACACAAACCCCAGAGATGCTGTAAAGATATTGAATAATGGATCAACTACTGTGGGACTCCCTGACAGCATCTGTACTCATTTTACTGGGACACTGGGATCCTCACTGATTCACAGCCAGGAGAATTACTGAGAAATTATCCGCAGATCCACTCACTAATTCAATGACAATCAGTCTGATAACTCTCCTTTTGAAGCTGATTTTCTGTTAAATAATAATTTGGTAACATCTTCCATTACAGAGTAAGAAAGGATTGGTACACGTAAATTCAACTTTAATTCCTACCATGTTAGTGTAGTGAACTATTTAACCTTCAGTCAGTTCAGGATCATCAAAATGATATAAAGTCTTTATTTATTTGTTTATCTAATTATTTACTTTATTATTTATTTATTTTGCCTTTGATTTTCCATTGTACTTTTTACCCTCTTATGAACCCTTTTGAACCCCATAGACCAGCCTTGGCTTTCCTCTCTTTCATTTTGACAGCCGTGAAGGCCGGACACCTGAGCAATGCAAAAACACTGCTCGCAAAGCTGTGTGATGTATCAAAACATTCATTGAAAACAGGCAAAGAATGAAATGCAGCTTTAATGAACATGTGGAGTCCCAGAAATTACCTTCAAAAACAGAAACTATTTGACTTTGATTAAACAGACCTGAAAAAATTGCTTAGAATAAAACGGTTAAAGCAGGGGTGTCCAGCTCTAGTCCTCGAGGGCCCCATTTCTGCAGGTTTCCAAGTATCCCTGCTCACAAACACCTGACTTAAATAAATGAGTCATTGTTCAGAACAGTTCATAGGCTGTGAGATCCATTTAATTTGAGTCAGATGTGTTGAAGCAGGAACACATCATAAACCTACAGGGCAGCGACCCTCGAGGACCGACTTTGGAGACCCCCGGGCTAAAGACTTTGTTTATGAGGAAAAACACACTAAAATTCACTAAAGCTGCTGGTGAGTTTTTATGTTGCAAATGTGTAACCTGGTTCATCAGGACTCTCCTCAGAGGTTGCATCATTTTGAATACAGTGATGATAATTCAGTTTTTTTCTTTCTTCCTTATTCTTTTTTTTCCATCTATTGACTTTTCAAAGGACCAGCTGTGTTTGCGCAAGTGCATGCAAGTGTGAATATTCATTCTCGTTTTGACCAGGAGCACTGCTAGCTATAGTACACAGGGATTACGTACATAAATTTACACTCCCACACAAAACGGTGGAAATAACTACCTCTTCTCTGAGGCACCGATGCATATTTATCAAGGCGTAGACGCCCTTGGCCACATGCTAGCTCCATTGTAGTGGGATGGGAGTGAGCTGACTGTCTGGTGCAGAAGAATCGCCCCGAGTCTCAGCCTGCTCTGCCTGTTATCATGATGAAAATAGGCACGGAGGACTTCAGCAACAGGCCAAGGAGAGGTCATCAGGGATTTGACGTGTGTGGTTGAATCCCTCTTATCACCTGTGCACTCTGAACAGCTCACATGGGACCGGAGATGCAGCTCTTTGGGCATGTTTGGAGGATCTACATAATAAATCCAGCACTGAATCACAAATGCAGGATAATATGATACAGTCATGGAAGAGTGGGTGCAACAAAATATCTTTCTATCTGTCTATCTGCAGCACGTTCTTTGAAACTCTCCTTCAGCAGAAGGTCGTGATGCTGCTGCGGTCCATATTAAGGACATTATTAAAGGCCTTTGTATCTGTCTTCTTTTATGCCCGCAGACTGCTGCATGGTAAACAGGGGAATGGCTTCCTCATTACCTCCTCAAAACATGCAAACAGCCTACAACACCACTAATCACATGCATGCCACACAGAACAATTAAGTGTCGATGAACAACAGATTTTGTGACTCAGTTTTTAAGCATAAATAGCCAGAAAGCAACAACCCTCCCTGCCTAAGTCCATTGCAAATTGCTTAGTAACTTCAACACTTGCATGTTATGTCCTTGACACGCACAAATAGAAAAAGCAACACAGAAAAAAAAAAAGAGTGCTCTGTGTAATATGCAGGGCTCTTTCGCAGAACCCTGGCAGATCATAGTGAGTTGTGTTCTCCGAATAATTAGCGAATAACCTGTTAGGGGCAGCAGCCCAACGTTGCTGGGAGTCACTAATGAATAGTCTCATAATCGCTTTCTAGGTTGGATTAGAAGGACGCCATTAACATCAACTCATCTGCCTGGACATCTGACACATGAAAGGAGACCCATCCAACCATAATCATCCAGTTGGTTTCTTTTTGAGCAGGGTTTTATCAAAGTCTACTTTCATCTGTAATGTGTGACTTCCTCAGGAGGTGGTGGAGGCTGCACAATGCAGCGCAGCGGGGCTTGGTCTGTCACGTTGTGCGAATGTTTTTGTTATTGCTGGTTTCAATTATAATACCACCAAAAGGCATCACAAAAAGTGTTGTATGATGTCTGTGGTCCCATAGGAAGATCCAGAGAGCTGCAGGGGCTCTTGAAAGAGTTCTAATGTCATTCTGGTGACACAGTTGTGTTGATAGCTTGATCGTTTCAGACACTATGACAGATCTTATCCGTGTGTATCCGATGGAAGAAAGATCAATAATCTGTTAAACACAAAGTCTCCAGCAGTCTCTCTAACTGCTCTCATGGGTGACACTGAGTAAGCATCTAATGTTCCTTTAATAGCTAATCAAGAGATATGTATGTTCTTATGACAACATTTCAGCACAAACAAAAAAATGAATCTGTAAATGTCACACAGCTGGTTATTAACTCCGTGAGTACACTGATGTATTTGTGGATGAAAAAAAATAACTGCAGTACAATTTCAATCAATATTTCATTGCCATCTGATACACCATAAAAACAAACAATGGTTCAACATTAAAAGTTAGAGAGAAAAAAAATTAAAACTGTTACATGTAATATTTTAGCATTGGCTTGATGTATATGATTTGTTTAGTTCAACCTGAAAATTTTAAGTTAATGTAAACTCATCATTGTTTTTTGTTTTTTTTTTTATGAAAGAATCTGAATCATCATTAATCAGTTTTGAAATTTTAATTTATTTAATTATTTGTTTGTTTGTCCATTTACCATTTATGTCGTTCCAAATAAACATCTAGTCAATACATATATGAAAACACTACCTTATACAGCTTCATATTTTGGTTTAAAATCTTGCTGTGGGTTAAGATGACACACATTGAAAAATAAAATAACATTGTGTTACTTTGCTTTAATTACACAACTCACAGCCTACATGTTGGTGGCGGAGGTGGTTGTGTCTCTCCTAATGCTGTCCTTCATATGTATGGTGCCATCAAACAGAACATTGTTAAAACATAGGTCACATTTATAGAGTAACTATCACAAAAGATTGAATTCCTGCTGAATATGAATTCCCCATGACTCTTTAGGCATATATACAGCCTAAATCTTTTAATTTTCTTTTTTGCTAAAAGCTATTTTGATCTTTTTATCTTAAAAAGCCTATATGATTGCATAAGGTTGACTGTTGAGTTGAATGAACTTTATAAATGAACTTGGGTAAATTTAATTTGGTTACTGGTAACAAATGGAAGCAATTAATTTAAGTTAATACTATGACTCTCTTGATTTAATTTAAAGTTAATTGAATCAACAAAATAAAGTTATCACCAACCAAAAAAAAAAAAAAAAAAAAAAAAAAAAAAAAAAAGATTAATGTAAAAAAAAAAAGCACATTAAATTATTTCAGTCAAAGAACTCTATAAAGAGAACAGATGTTGGGTTACAGAGGCAGGCTTAGGTCTGGGTGATCTGGGGTCAGGTCCCCTGGTCTCAGAACAGATGTTACCATCTGTGGGCCCTCATCCAACCGAGCACCTTCAGTGATGAGTTAAAAGCAGAAATGTTTGGAAAATATATTAAACTAAACATTCCAACTAATTCTTGTCTCCTCTGCAGGGCTGCGTCTTTCTCTCTTTTGTTTAGCAGTCACAGCTACTGCTGTATTAAATACACTGTGCTTCTGATGTCCAGGCTTCTTTCCCTCAACCATTCGTCCACCCAAAGAACCGGTTCTATGTTGCAATTATGAGACATTTGAGTATGAATGGAAATATCCACATCATGTTATTGAGATGATGTTTTGTTAGGCTGAAAATAGTTTAGTCCTATTTTGACTTTGGTCTGGAAGCCTGAAAAGCGTCAGCCACTTTGTGAAACTCAGATGAAACATCATATCAACCATGAAAAAGATATTCCTCACATAGTTTTCTGTCTTGAATAAGGTAATTATTTTATTTCACTGTGTTACTAAAGACACAGATGCAGGATATTTGTTTTTAGCTCAACTGATGACTAAATCAGTTTTTGTCCCAGTTTTAAAACAAGTGGTTCTTTGGGCACCTATTGTAATCATTCTTTCTTTTTTTTCTCTCTTTTTTTTTTTAGCCCTGTCCTGCCCAGGATTGTGGTCAGCAGAAAGATGGTCTGGCTGCCATCTTGTAGCAAGAAATTGATTTGAAGAGGAGGAACTTTATAGAAAATGACATTTTGAGGATAGAAGAACCCCATGATTTTTTTTTTTTTATTAATGTTTTGGTTTTTTTTTTTTAATTAATTTTTAATAATAATATAATTATTTATTACTGCTGGACCAGACAGTTGTAGCAAGAAGAGGGAGAGAGTGAACAGAATAAGGAGACGAAATGATGAACACCCCCACCCCCCCCAAAAGAACTAAAACTGCATGATCAAAACCAGAAAAGAAAAATAATTAAATCAGCTGCTACACCCACATTTTAACCATTAACAGAAACAATTCTCTGATCCCAGTAAGAAAATAAAGCAGAGAATCATCAGGAGCACCCATAGGAAGGTAAACTGGGTGAAACATGAAAAACAACCAAAACATCACCAACAAGTATATTACAATTTACTTGAGGCTAATTGGCGATTAAACCTGCAGGATAAACTGCAAGCATAGATGTTAACCAATAAGAGTGTGTACGTGAGTGTGAGTGCAACCTATCAGAGGATGTGTTTAATAAAGCAAGTGCAACCATTCCCCCACCCCCTTCCAAGGATCAGAAGCAAGCTAAAGATGGTCAACCAGCGCTGAAAGGAACAACCATCCACCCAAAAAGACAGCAGAGAAAAGCCTCATGGAAACCCCCCCCCTGGACATAAAGCCCGGATCCCTGGGGGTCAGGCACCAGCCAGCCAAGTAGAAGTTCATTGCAATCTAAGAAACACTCACCATGGGCCACCCTGAACAACCATCCACAGTGGACGCTGACCTACGGTGGCTCACTCCTGACACCTGGGAGACATGAACAACCGCCTACTGGGACCACTACCTGCACTGGTGCCCCAAAGACCTGGATGCCTCCAACACCCACTAGAGCATGATCCCCCACACATCAAGCCCCTCCCCTGGTTTATAAATTCAACAAACATAAATATCTTTTAGTATAATTGTTAATACATTTGTATAATAATACATTTTAACTCTTAATGTGACTAATTGTATACTTTAAAAAAAAAAACAAAAAAACTAGTACAATAAACATAATAAATGGCTACAGTATCATCTTCACTGGTGAAGTTCATTCTGCCTTTGTGTTCCCCTAAAATAAGCTAAATTCTCACCACCTGGTAGCTTGATTGTGTATTAATAGAATAAATTTACTTTGGCAAAAAAGAGAACACTCAGTTACTTCATCTAAACACCCCGAGACACATTTAATAAGCATGTTTCTGCCAGCTGGACCCATGCCAGAAGTCTAAGAGAACATGTTCACATACATGTTCATATCATATTTTATTTTCATCTCAACTGTTTATGTTAAGAGTGTTAGGGTGGTTTGGCACAGAGGTGTTCAGACACAACATATGTACAATATATACTGGTTTTATAGATTTATATTTACCTACAGTGTTTGACCAAGGGCATCGCACATCAATAACTTATGCAGGAATGACCATTACCATGGCTGCAAGCGCACAACACTTTTCAGCATAACATACCATGGATCCACTTCTCTGCAAAGTTATACAAATTCCTCTGCTAGAACACACACGATTCAAATGAATGGGTCAATATGTTCATAAAGCTTTGATAACACCCACCTTATTTACAGAGTTGTGTACTTCATGCATAGGTGTTAACCAATAAGAGTGTGTATGTGAGTGTGAGTGCAACCTATCAAAGTTGTGTTTAATGAAGAGTCCATGCATGGAAGTGCAACCATACTCCCCTTCAAGCATCAGAGGCAAAGTAAAGATTGCCCAAAGACTTTGGCAACCAGCACTGAAAGGAACAAATTGAAATGTAAAGTATGCAAGTTGAGGGGTTTCAGTATAGCCAGAATCCAACAGGTGTCATGAAGTACTCATCCAGTCTAAATTAAAGATTGAGAAAGCCATAATACATGCTGTTTTGTGATCTTTGAGAGCCCTTCAGCTTGGTAGAATACAGATATCAGGGTTGAGAACATGCACTGGAAAGGCAGTCATGTTCTAATGAAACAACACATTTTAAAGAAATGACCTGGGGATGAATGGTGTCTCTCTCGCTCGCTCGCTCGCTCGCTCGCTCGCACGCACGCACGCACGCACGCACGCACACACGCACACACACACACACACGTAGGGTTTTTATTGCAATACTGTGCAACCTTAATCAGAATAACAGTGTTAAAAATTTAGTCAAAAACCAACATTTATTAAGCTGTCTGATGTGAATTCACGCCAGCATAGTCCAGAATACCATGGAAGCTTTAACATTGTGTAACTTTACACAAAGCAAACATAGTACGATGTGGTTCCAACTGTGCAGAGAACCATTCATGATTTTTAAGGGCTCCTGTATTTTTATGGTACAAAACTTTTTTTTTTTTTTTTTTTTTTTTTTGGTAAATACCCATAAAAAAACAAATATCCAAACATTGAGATGTCTCAAATATCTATTAAAGGTTTATAAATAGTCAGAGCAATGACCAGTGTGCCAATGTTTACTTTATCAATCCAACTTGAACATTCTGTCAAGAGTTTTGTAATTCCAAATTTTAACTCTGCTTCTCTAATTGCAGAATTTAAAAAAAAGATATGTAGACATCTTTAATTTAAAACACAAACTATTGATCAGTTTATTTTAGGAATACTTAAAAAAATATATAAATTATAGCAAATTTTGTATCAACATGAAGGCATATGTACGTCATTACATGTTTAGAGTGCAGTGGCAGATGTCAATAACGCTGATGCCAAAAATAAGGAAGAAGGACAGCCATGTTGTCTAACAGATGTCTTATACAGACATATGTGATATACAAGGTCTCTTATGCTTTGCTTCAGCTGAGACAACTGGCATATAAGCTCTATCTCTGGCCACCAGCCAATGCTAAATACACTTGCTCCCTGTTCTGCTCCTCCTCCTTCATTTTGGCAAGCGCTGGCCTTTATTCACATGAGGAGGAGAGATAGTCACACTAATGGGGGTTCGGCTGGAGTGGGTAGTGGGGATGTAACAACCCCTCCCTCTCCTCTCCGGTGCAGCACCGACCAGGGCTTCCAGCGTTGGCCATCTGTGAGGGATGAAGAAACGTGGCGACGGCAGCTTTTCTCAACAGGAGCAGTTCCCACAGCCCTTCACGCTGTTTAGGATCTCCTCCTGCAATTTTTTCCTCTCCTCCTCCTTTTGGGACAGCCGCTCAGCCGCCGGCTCGGCCGAGTTCTTACTGTTGTTCAGGATTTTGCTGTTCTGAGCGTTCCACAGCTCTGCATATAAGCTGCCTGGGGTTTGGAGGAGGGTGTAGTGGTTGCCTCTCTCTGCCACTTTGCCCTGGCAGCGAAAAATCACAACAGAGAAGAAAACACACATTAGAATGAAAAGAGAAAGTAAACATAAAATAAACATAAAGGGCCCATGAACATGGAGTCCTATAGTTAGCATCTTTTCATGACAACACTACACTGACCACACTGCGGAGAGTCAGCCTCCCCCCTTTGAATCCTTGCCGCCTCCCCAACAACTGTTGCGTTCCTCTCACAAAAACATGGACTCGCAGACACGCATGCTCATCTACACACGACAAAACACACATCCCTCCTACGCAGTAAAACACAAATGAAGGCACCCCCTTCCCCCACCTCCCATGAGCATGCAGAGGTGTTGGCATCGTCTTTAATGCACCCAGGATAAGCATGTGACTGCATCCGCTCGTTATTTTAATGAGCACCCCAGGCAGTCCTCTGCTGGTGACACTAGCAAACGCGATGGCGGCATCACTCGCAAGCGTGCCTCCTCGCCACGACCCTCTGATCCCTGCCATCTGACACTGGAAACATGGAAGGAAACATGTTCAACTCGCCACAGTTCAAAGAACCCCTCTTTTCATCTTATCTTCTCACTCAAGCACTGCTGGAAAATGTCACTTCACCTGCTTCACATTCGATATTAACGCTTACTTTCAAGATATCAACAGTCATTCCTCTCGTCTCCTCTTTTGCTTTATTATACAGCAAAGACCAACCTGCTGCATTCTGTTGCTTTAAAAAGAAAAATTATATATATATATATATATATATATATATATATATATATATGGAAACATCTGTAATGTGCATATGAAAATCTGCTTCTACCACCATTTGTAAAAAAAAAAAAAAAAAAAAAAAAAAATCCTGCTGTTTCCATTTCACCTTTATTCTGACCAAACATTTAGAAGATTTAAATTTCCATTGAACATGTATGTCTTGGATGAGGCCTCATCAGTGTCTGGGAAGCTGGCCCATACATTATTAGTCACCGAGACAAACAAGACACGCCATCTGACCAAAACAGCCAGTCGAGTCTGACTGCTTTAATGAGCCCTTATGGAGAAAATAATACATTCTCTTCCACCAGCACAGTCCTGTTGTTGTTGAAGTTAATGAGAAAAGCTAAACAAAGCATGGTTTCCTCACATACATCGACGAAAGCTCACGGAAAATAAACGAGAGCTAAAAGAAAGCAGCTTGCTAGCCTCTTGTTTGTGGCAGATGTAGAGCACTGAAGGTTACAGAGAGTGCTGGCATCAGTTTTCTCTTCAATAGAAATTCATCTAATTGCACTTTCAATTAAAACAGTACATTTTTACATTTGGAAACTCTTACGTAATATGCATTTTATAAAATCGACAACTAAAAAGTATTAATCAGTGGAAGTATGTGATCAGGGTATAAAACGGTGCATGGGTTCTTACCTCGTGAAGCACTAAAATCTCATCTGCATCAACAATTGTAGAAAGCCTGTGAGCAATGAACAAAGAAGTCCTGTCTTGCACCATTTCCTTCATTGAGTTCAGGATGTTCTACAAGCACACAAAAAAAAATATCTTCTTTTCACGCCAACAAGAGTATCTCCTAATCTCTTGCAATAATGATGGTCTGAGAATGAAAGAATAAAGAAATTTAAAAAAAAAAAAAAAAAAAAAAAAAAAAAAAAAAAAAGAGCATCGCATGAATGACAGAATATATATGAAATATATTCTCAAACTTTGATTTGACTGAGAAATTAAGTCAATACAATGTTGCTCAGCAACATATGCCTTCATGTGCTTTTCTTTCTGCTGTTTGCATATGATAATTTAAAAACACTGCGTTGAGAAGCAACAGAAAATCTTCATTAACAACCACATCTATTGCCCCATTCTTTTCTTAAGTTCAAAGAGGGCGGGTTGAACTTTCTCATTAAATATAACATTTACCAAGATTGTGGAGTAAGTTGAGCTGGAGATTAAGTAGGAGAAAACAGTGGCAGGTGGCTAGGGAGAGCAATGAGTTGGTGTGTAAGCATGTATGTGTGTGTGTGTGTGTGTGTGTGTGGAGGGGAGTGTGTCACAGCAGGAATGTGACGCAAGAGTGAGCTGAATTATTGTGTACCTACAGCAGGTGACTGAGTGGGTGTTTGTTCTGTTAAAATGTGTATGCAGACGTGATGAGGTGCCACCCTGTACACACGGCACCGAGCAGGCATTTGTGGGTACATTATGTATGCATGCCCATGTCTGTCAGTCTGAATGTGTTCACGCGCTGTCAGGCCAACCTCTTCAGTGATAGAGTCAAGGGACGATGTAGCTTCATCATACAGGAGGATGGGTGGATTCTTAAGTATTGCACGGGCGATGGCGACACGTTGCTTCTCTCCTCCTGAAACAAATTGCGAGAGGTTCTCAAAATCAAACTGCAGCCACAGTTTCTAAAATATGGATAAATACAGCAGGTTTCTTCTTTTCATCTAAAAAAAATCATTATACATGTACAGGCGTCAGTCAGTCAAGGTTCAATCGGGTTCAATAAAAAAAAACAAAAAAAACAAAAAACTTCCATTTAATTGTAAATAAATGTTAGTTTTAGTTAGTTGCAAAGATTCCTCCTGCTGTGTGCGGCCTGGCCTTTATTACTTATGAACGGTGTGTGGCCTCTTGAAAGAAAGCGGCTTTCAGCGAGTGTAAACATTGCTGGCAGCAGAGAACAGCACTAAAGCTAGATAGGAGACTCGGTGCCCAGACTGCCCCCTTCCCGATTCCCACCCTCTCCTCTCACTGGCAGCTGTCACGTATAGCAACGGTGAAATTAATGAGAAGTTACTAATACTCGTCTTTATTTGTCTATCCTCTCACTCGCACAGTCACTCTACATAAAGAAATGCTGCTGATAATTGTGTCTGGAATGCTGAGCTCCTGCAATAACCTGAATTTTTTTTTTTTTTTTTTTTTAAACGTAATTGAGGCAGGAGATTAAACAGTTTTAAAATGACTGCAAATATCATGGTTATGTAGCCACTGCCTTGATTTACATGTGTAGATATTCTTCAGAGTACTTCTATATGTAAACATTTTCATTGCAAGGGACAATGAAATATAATCTTCAATATGTCCGAGCTTGTAAGCAGTTTAGACACTTGAGCAACTCTTAAACAGAAAAAACAAAACAACAACACAACAATTTACTATCAGTCAAGGTTATTAATGGACGATTTTACACAAATGGCTGAAACACTATCAAACACTATCATACATCTTGGAAAGATGATATATGATGTAATTAGGGATGCACCGATACCAGCATCGGTATCGGCTCAATACCAAGCATGTGTACGCGTATTTGGAATTAATAAAAGTGTACCGATACCACACTAGTCAAGCTAGCGCAGATGTATTTGATGACGTGCTACGGACATGTTTTTAAAGAAATAAATGCCTTCAATGTTAAAATGTGACATTTTTGTTACATTAAGACTGTGATCATCACTATTAATTCAACAAGAGCAGCACTCAATATACTAAGACAAGAGGAGAGCCACCACTCCCCAAAAAAAGCGTTTCCACCATAGACTGTATACGCTACGTATCCTGCTACGTTGCCAAATCAGTAACATTCAGCTTTTTAGCAAGGAATCGTTATCCTAAATGTTGCATGGAGTAATGGCATTCTTATGCAACAGTATATGGTGAAAATACAATAATGCCTCTGAAATGTGGGTGTTTCTTTTTCAATATATATATGTAGCTACCAACAGAGCAGCTCTTTGGCGGAGTTCGGTGCAGCTGAAATCAGCCAAAACTGGCAACTCTGACAGGACCAGTTAGGGCCGTTACGACAGCAAAGTTTTAGCAAGCAGTCTACAGCTCTTGTTTGTGGAGAGAACTGCACCATTGAGGATCATTATGACTTAGATAGATTTTCAGAAAGCCAATGGTTGCTTCACAAACCACAAGTCAAGAGTCAGTGAGCCGCATGCGCCTTGCAAGCCACACAATGAGAACGGCACTAAAAGCGAGATTTTTGTTTCAAAACCACACATTTATAGTTGCATTTAGGTAAAATGTGCCAAATCAAAATTAAAACTTGTTGAAATCGTGAGATCTGTAATGTTATTATATTTGTATTGGTGAGGTAACTTCAGGCAGGATGGGTCATTTATTACTAGCTAATGAAATCTTACACAGTTATAACAGCAATAATAACCATAGTCACAATAATGTTCACATAAACAGATTTGGTATTGGCAAATATTGGAATCGGCAGATGCTCAATTTTCATGTATCGGATTGGAACTCCCAAAAAGTGGATCGGTGCATCCCTAGATGTAATGATAAACTGTTCTTCTAGTACTGTCTTATGGCTGAAATTTGAACCCATCTAACATTTTACTAAATTATTATATGAACCAAATTGTATTTTTTTTAAACAGTTTGAAGATATTTTAATGATCACTGCTAGTCCAGCAAGTTATTGCAGCAACAACCGTTCTTTTTTTCTTCAGTTTTAAAGCATACAAACAACCAGTTTGTATTTACATGACACATTAAAGCAGTAGAAGTAATTGTGGAGCAAACCTGACAGCTTGAGGCCCCTCTCTCCAACCTGAGTGTCATAGCCATGGGGCATCCTGAGGATAGCATCATGAAGGCCTGCTAAACGTGCCACTTGGTACACTTCCTCTGGTGTAGCGTGGATGTTCCCATATTGTAGGTTGTAGAAGATAGTGTTGTGAAACAGAACAGCATCCTGAATACACAGTTAAAGAGCAAAATGAAGATACAGAGTGTTTTTACTGCAGCAGAGAGAGGAATAGAAAGACAGCAGTTAGAAAAAAGCTGGAAAGCAAATGACAAATATATGTTCATTTACCATCTGTTCAGATAAGCTGCTGAGTTCAATGAAATGAAAACCTAATCGCATTCACCTTCGTTCTCAAGTTGCTGATAACAATCTTGCATTGTTTTGTGTTGCTCATTGTTGTCTCTAATCACCAATAATAAGTCAAAAATATAACATTTACAATTCAAAGAATGGTGAAATAACACTAGAGAAGATCACAATGCAGCACAGTTATTAATGTTTAAATGACATTCATATATTTGTTTGTTTTTATTTCTGTGTTTGTCATACCTGAGGTACAACACCCAAAGCCTTCCTCAGGCTGTCCAGGCTGACATCTCGGATATTCTGCCCCGCTATGTAAATGTTTCCCTGCTGAGGCTCATAGAAGCGGAACAACAGCCGCACAATGGTGCTCTTCCTAGAAACAGATGTGGAACCAATCGTCAGCATCTCTTTCTCTCTGAGCAGCTGACAGCCACAGCTCCCACTGTTGACTGATACCACTGTGACTGCATGCAAATGGATGACACACCTGGCTGATGGTTTGACATTCAGTGAACTTAAAAGGTGACCTACCCTGAGCCACTGCCACCAACCACAGCCACCTTCTTCCCAGCAGGCACTTCAAAGGACACTCCTTTTAAGACTTTCTGGCCCTCCAGGTATTCAAAATAGACGTCCTCAAAGCGGATTGTGGCATCCTGTGGTGTGATGGTTAATGCTGGGGCGAGATCCTTCTCCTGGAGCAAAACATAAGAGGGCTGAGATGAACAAAAAGGAAGTAAAGGGGAGAAAGAAAGAGAGAAAACGACCACCTGACTTGGTACAACATAACTCCAGCAACCTGAAAGGAGGCAGAAAGCTGAAGCATGTTTCCTACATAAACTGCATTAAGCAGAAACATTCACGGCACATTTGAAATCCTATTTTAAAAAATAAAATAAAATAAAAAAATAAAAAACACCTGAATATTCACTCTGTCCTTCATGGTGACTGACTGAAGGATCAATAGGCATGAAAACCTTTGGTACATACTGAGCTCAGCTGTAGAGTGGCGGGATGCAGCCAAGGTCAGCAGTGAATAATACACTGTCCTCAGCCTGAGAATGAAAGCCTGCTCTCCTCAATGTCTGTATTACCCAGAAAAACTACTAGAAAATCACCCACAACCCACCTCAGTCAATTAATAGAAATTACTCTTAGACCATTAGTGTACACAGATGATCATTTCAAACCCTCCAACATGGGGTAGGGGAGGGCGGAGAGTGAGGGTGGGAGGGAGCAAAATTATTTATTTTTTATTTTGTGGCCTGATTTCAAGTGAGGGGGAGTTTTAAATCATTTTACATCTACATAAAAGGCCCATGTGTTGTACATAAAAACAACAAGCATTCACACAGTAATGGCCTGCTGTGCAGTGCTATTCCACGGGGAATCGCAATATAGGAATATTACTGATGAGTGAAAAATAACTGGACAGATGAATTTCTTCTGCTTTAATTACAGATTGGAGATGGGAATGGTCTTCTTATTGTTGTTAGGCAACTTGCACACATTTGCACTTAAGTGCACTCTGACTGTGCAAAACAGAACACAAAAAGGATAAATGCACCGAAATGCCACACAAAAACAAATTATGGCTATTAGAGGGAGGAAAAATTGGTTTTTTTTTTAAAAAAAAACTAAATGTTGGGACAATATTTTTAACAGTGATAAATAATTAACAGGGTCTTCTATAAATATGACCTAAAATTCATATTTGAATTTAAAAGGTCAATTGTGGATTTTTTTTTGTTTGTTTTATCATTACTAACCCAGATGGGGAAAAACAACCTCAAATAGGTCAAAGTGATCAAATTGATTTATTTTTTTTCCCAAATTCTAGTTCTAGATTCGGACTAAAATGGAAAAAATATGATCAAATCAATAAATTTGTCCACAAGCAGAACAATGATTTAATAATTACCATAAAATTATATCAGTTATTATTTTGATTGATGGAAAGAATTCAGATTTACAGCCATAACCTGAAACATTTCAGGTCAATTTAAAAGAATCTAAACAAAAAATCTGCACAAATTATAAGCAGATTTTGTACATGAAACCAATCACACACAAGCAGAAGTTAAAAAGATGTGACAGTTTCTCCAACAAGTGACTCCCAGTCTTATTGTTAAGTAACCAAAAAATAGATATATCTTTAATACAGTTATATAAACGTTAAAATTTGATGGGGACAAGTATGTTTCATGAATGATGTCACATAATACAGCATTTCGGTCAAGGCTAATTCTCAATGCCTAAAAGGAAATCAAATAAATAAAAACTAACAAATACCGGTAACTTATCTGATACAAATTAAATATGTCCGCCTGTTTATACAATCCCCACGTTATTAATCAAATCCATGGTACACAGAATGCAGAAACAACTTAAAAAGCTTATTGGCAGCACTTGAGTAAAACTCAGCCAATTATAAAGGAAAAGCTCACTTATGAATCAGCACATTATATGTATAAAACTAATGAGTGTACTTGTTCAAATGAGAGCTGGTTTGAACAATCCAATAGCTAAAATAGCCTGAAAATAAACAAGTAGCAGCCAAAGATAGTTCTGATCATAACATACAGATCAGACCAATGCAGACACTAATGTCAGGCACTACAGGTGGTGACAGATGAAGAAGCACCTGTGTCACATCAAGCATGTAATTACAATGTTTTACTACAACCCATCATTTTTCCCCCCACACGGCACATAGGTTATTTGTTTCATCCAATTACAAGAACAGCTCAGTTCTGTGGTAAAACCTTATACAGTCTGGTCTTTGTTATTGCTGGGTTACACAAAGAAAAATGTTCTCTCTCTCTCTTTTTTTAATTTAATCTTTCCTTTCAGTTTTCAGACTGGACTCCATGCCCATTTTCTATTATGTAAAAGCTCTCCTGCACTTTTTAAAACATAAAAACATATAAAAACACAAATGTATTTGGGTTGTCACTGCCACATTTATGTCAGGCTGACAAGTTACCTTGATTTTTGTGTCGACGCTGAGCAGAGTGAAAAGAGTGTTCATGTCTATTAGAGCCTGCCTGGTCTCTCTGTACACTGTACCCAGGAAGTTGAGAGGAAGAGACAGCTGGAAGAGCAGGCCATTCACCATCACCAGGTCTCCCACGGTCATGGTACCTACATGGAGGCAACACAACAGCTTAACAATGCACATAATCAAGCTCTACACACAAGATGTGATACAAACAGACAATCCTATTTTCAAAGTTGCTGTGAGAAAGCTGACAGATTATAAAAGTTATTCTACTTCCAATTCATGCTATTTTTTTGGACTTGCTATGCTTAGCTCTTATTTAGCATCCCTGTTAGGTTTGTTTGTCAGATTCATCTCTCCAGTTTTTTGTAAGCTCTTATTTCCAAACATTTTTCTTTACTGCACTGTAACTGAGAGTCATGGACATGAAAAGGTCAAATTGATGTCTGGTTAGTTGCTTTTCACCCTTACACTTCAATGCTGTCATATTTTCTGATGGCTAACATCTTTAAAGAATATTTTTTTCCAGGAACACTTCCTCAGCCTTAAACCACATTTCCACATCATCACCCAAAAGTCCAAACTTGCTCACCTGCTGTGATGCCTTTGCTCGCCAGCAACATGATGGCAGTGAGGCCGACACTGAAGATGGCACTCTGGCCAAAGTTGAGCATGGCCAGAGTAGACGTGGTTTTTAAAGAAGATGACTCGTAGAGCTTCAGATATCCATCATACCTTTCAGCTTCATACTTCTCATTGTTGAAGTACTGCAGAAGAGATGAAAAACATGAGGGGAGGAAAGAAGGGAGCACAGGTCAAATAGATGATGGACAGATTTACAAAAAGAAGGAAAGTCTAGGCTTAGTGGAAAAGACAGAGAGACAGAAATATGGTAAAGGTTAAAGGTTAAGGAAACATGGAGAGGAGTGTCAGGCTGTGAGACACTTTCACTCAGTCTGCCTTTAGGGTGCATTTGTTCTTAGTGACCGCTCTGAGCATATTCTGGGGCAAAATTGGCCTCTAAAGCACTTTTCATGTCACTGTCTTCATATTCCCCCAACAGATTTTAAAGGACGTGAAGGGTGAAGGAACAAAATCCAAAGCCTGCGTGGCTGAGCAGGCTGTCGATCCGAAGCTCTGGCAGAGAGGACTGTGGTTAAAACAAGTTACACATATCCAGTTATAACTGGAAGAAAAGCCCAATTATCACTTGCAAGTTAAACAAGAACTGTTGCAAAGTGTTTATCACTGGAATTGAGGTCTCTGTATTTATATCTGTAGCAGCTTACGCCGATACATTAATTACACACAGAGCATAGATAGCTCTATTAAGTGTTATACAACACAAGCAGCACAAATTCTGATTGAGAAAGCTATCAAAATGAGACCCTCATGAGGAAAAAAAAAGCGCTCATGAATCAGCTACAAGCACATCTCCTAGATTCAGCACATGATATAGTCACAATCACAACAATCCTCAACTCTGCTGCCAATTACTTAAAATTGTTGTTGAACAGTTTGCAATATTGTTTTCCTGTTCTGGTTAAGTGGGCGAATTGCCTCTCTAGCAAATAGCAGTGATACTGTGCAACTATTCACTTGCCACTGATTTGCATATTAGTCAAATCTGAGAAAGAGAGACAAGAAAGTATAACATGGAGGGACAAACAGAGGTAGTGTAAGGCACCGCGCTCAGGTTCATCCAACCCTTTGTGAAAGTGGAACGGATTTCTGAGTGGGTGGAGATCTAATTACATATGCACACTCACAGCTCAGAGTGATGCTAAATCTGGCCGCACTGACACAGATGACACAAAATAACACTGAACAAAATGTTAAGAAAAGCGTTATACACATACATATATACACACTATTCCCAAAAAGTTAGGAATATTTTGGTTGTTGAATGATGGCAGAATAAACCCTAAATGTATTATAACCTTCAAAGGTGAATTTTATTTATTTCTAAAATTTTGAATGCAAGTGTACAACTGTTTAATGCTTATTGCATAGCATGCTATTATCTGACAAGGTCATTAACCACAAAGAAAAAGAACAGAATTAGTGTCTGAACTATGAATCAGCCATTAAATGTTCTGATTCAATTACAGCTTCTAAAACAGTGGTGGGAAACCCTGGGCCCTGAGAGCTGCAGTCCTGCATGTTTTCCATGTTTTCCTCTAACACACCCGGTTAAAATCATTTCAATTTAATTCAGTTTTATTTGTATATTGCCACTTCACAACAATGTAAACTGCCCTCAGATGTCAGACACATTAATTCAATCCAATTCATAGTCAATAGTTTAGCTAAAGAAAACCAACATATTGCATCAAATCTTAACTTCAATGCAATCCCCCACCCTGAGAGGCAAAAGTAGAAAGGAAACAACTCCCTTTAAACAGGAAGGAAAGACCTCTTGCAGAACCCAACTCGGGGAAGGCGGCCATCTGCCTCGATCGGTTAGGGTGGTGAGGACAGGAAAGCAAATGCACCCAAAAGCATAACAAGTTCTGCACAGTGATGTTGAACCAGGTGTGTTAGAGCAGGGCGCATGGAAAACTTGCAGGACGAAGGCCAAGGCTCCCCACCACTGATCTAAACAGTCATCCTGTTCACATTTAGACATCAAGCAGCCAAAACAGCATCAACACATATCAAGTTACTGAGACGTTGACATCTTTATGTTGTGGTTTAACCAACATTGTTGTTAGTTTTTGTTTCAATAAATTGTCTGAAATCAAAATACCATTTCATAATTCTACTTAAATGTCCTACATTCACGATATAATATCAGTGCAGCTTAAACTATTTAGTCACGTATCATGATCACAGTGTAATGCTGTAGTAGGTAGGGTACCTGTTACAGAGTTCATAAATACATCATTTAGCAGAGTTGATTTTAATGTTGTTGAGCAGCTGAAAGCAAGGGAAGGAAAGCATTACAGTTGCGAAGAAACTAGAAGAAAAGCATAAAATAAGTGTGACTGCAGCTCACCTTAACTGTCTCATAGTTGAGGAGGGAGTCAATAGCTGCATTGCCTGCTTCATTGTCCGCTTTGTTCATCTCTATACGGAAACGAGTTCTGTGTGGAGACGTGTGTACAATGACATGAATGCTTTCATTAAAACATTTTAGCCAATGATGTAGTGGCTCTGAGGTATTCACTAATCGTGAAAAGAGATTACAATCCTAAACTACAGAAAGAAAAAGCGTAGAAATCTTCACTCCTACCTCCACTGAGTGACGAGAATAGTGAAAACGGTATATGCTGATAAGGTACCCAATGCCACTGCTGCAAACTGCCCACCACACTTGTAATACTGCAGAAACGAAGAGCGAAACAAAGCATCTTTAACAAGCTGCCGTTCAACGGCTTTGCCACTAAAAAGTCCAGTGACTGTAATCACACAGTGATGTAAAGGTGCACAGTTTTGTACCATTCCACTGTTAAATAAAAGGGTCACAAATGGAAAATATAAGAGCTGTTGTGCTGATTATTTAATTTGCAATTGTGTCTGTGACCATAATAGGCAATGAGTCATAGTGGTACAATAAAAGCATCACTAGTCATTCTGTTGTGGCCAAAGGAGGCATTTGTTCATCGATAGAAGGACTAAGTTGCTACAAAGCTTTGGGATTAATTTCTGACATATATGGACCGTGTTTTTAGAAAAAGTTCTCAGGCATTCATATTTCATTAAGTATGTAAATGAGACAATTTCTTAGAAATGAATTTCCAGAAAGCCAAAACGATGGAGGGTCCTAAGCTATCAAGAACTGAACCTACAAAGGAAATGAGACATAAAAGCCACATACTGTCAGCTGTGCTTCTAGGTTTATGTTGCAATATCAAAGCTTGTGCTCCCCACCGACTGTGCATTGTTTTAACCCTGGGACTCACCAAAATAGCACTAACAAGGCCCATCTCAAAGACTGTGGGTCCAAGATTGAAGACGAGAGCACTCAGAACAAAGGAGATACCCCGTGTGCCACGGTCAATGGCCTTGGATAATGCCCCCGTCTGCCGACTAAGATGGAAACCCAGATCTAGGTTATGCAAGTGGAGAAAAACATTCCTGGCGATGCGTCTGATGGAGCTCTGGGCCACTTTGCCAAACACAGTGTTCCTTAGCTCGTTGAAGGCGGCTGCACAGGCCCGTGAAACACCATCTGGGATTGCAAAGGAGACAGAGAGTTTTATGACACCCGCTGTGAAAGGCAAGGGATTTCAAATGGTAGTGTAAGAACCTATCTTCATCCAAAACATAAAAGAATTATGAAGTAACCAACACCTTCCTCTTCTTTTTAATTAAATGAACCGTTCTGACGTAGCTGACAGCAGATGAGCTTTAGGTTCTTTAACTACATGGAGGTAACAGCTTGTATGTGCTGGTAGGGCACGTTCATCACATCTTCTCAGCTGTAGTTCTGCAGTTGCTGCAGTGCTACAGCAGCAGCCCCCAGTCTGCAATTACAGACAAGGATGCTCTCTTACACCTCACTAAACTGGAGGAAGCGAATGTACACAAAGGTGTGTGTATGTGGAGTGGGCTACTTGTGTGAACAGAATACAAGAGGGGATGGGTTTTATACATGATGTCATGAATTTATGTGAAGACAAGTTTTCAATGTACTGGCTTTATTTCACCACAGTGTCGGCATGTTTTCTGTTTTTAAATGTGGCTCCTTTAAAGGAAGAGGATGGATGCAAGCAGGACAGTATTTTAAATATTGCACAATAAAGCAGGGTTGTTTTTTTTTTCCCCTCCCATTTTTTTAAAACAAAGAAAATGAAAATACAGCAAAACCAAAATGTTTTAGCTGAAAAAAGCCAAAACCCATAAACTTAAAGAAATTATTAGTGCTCACACTGCTCATAAATTGTTACACAATCACATAGCTAGCATGACTGTCACAAATTGATAAGAGTTTGTGTTTGAATGATACATGGTCCTCCTGCAGCGATTTCACTGCTTTGTGTGAATACATGACTCGTCTGCTGAGACCAAAGTCAGGGTGATAATCGCTCTGTCTGCAGGTCTTCATGGTGCTGTAATGTGGCGTTAAATAGGAATGCTCGTCTAATGAACAATGTGTCCACGTCTGACAAGATAGGATGAGCACTGTGCAACCTTTACAACCAAATTACACAAGGCACTGCAGACTCCGAATGCAGGGCTTTAAGTGTCCAAATGAAGGAACAAAAGGAATACCGTTCCCTCCTTCAAGATCATTGTGTAAATTCTTCTTAAACATGCAGCACTACTGTGCAAATTGTAAGTGGGCTACTCAAAATAAGATGCTGCAGGGCTGAGTGCATATTGCATGTGAGCTGATCTCAGTCAAGGCCAGAATGGGTATCAGGTATCAGGCTCATAAAATGCATTCAGATTTCTTTTACTTCTCATCAGCAGTAAAGCAAACAAAAAAAAACAAAACAAAAACAAACAAAAAAAAAAAACCTACACTAATCAGGAATGAATTTCATGTCCACACTTGGGCTTACAGGATTATTTGGACAAAAAGGAGAAAATAACTTTGATGACCTCTGCACAACATCACAAGATATCAAAATGAACGAGCCATTTATTCATCCCTACATTAAAAAGGTGCCCACTTCTGTTTGCCTTGGGAGCACACTGGTATTGTAATAAAAAGCCATCACTACTCGCAAGAGGGTATGAAGATTAAAAGAGGTGAACTCAAATGTAGAACAAATCTTATAATGTAAATAATGGGAGGGAGATGTTGTGGAGCAGCATTGATATGAATGTGGAGGGAAAGGTCAGCCTGTAGATAACAGCGTCCCATGGTCCCCTCTGATGAGCATGGCACCTGCCAGAGTATTACAAGTCAGGGACTTACAGCCAATCAGTACGGTCGTCGCCATGGTAGCCACAGTGCTTGGCGCGTCATTCAGGTTCAGCATGTGCCCCGACATCTGGTTAAGTTCATCCACTGCATACTTAAACATGAATGGTACGATCACATTGGTGAGCTGGGAAGGAAGAGATGGCCGAAACATTCAGGAGGAGGAGGAGAAGAAAAACACAATAAGTCTTTAACAGTCAATTAAACAGAAAAATACTTAAATTAAACACGATGCATTTGCTTGATATTTAAAGCACAATTGATTTTCATTAACAAAAAAAAAGGTTTAAACACCCTGCACAATCAGCGCTTATGCGGGGTGGGGGGGGAGTGTCACATCTTCAAAATACTTTCTGTATCCAGTTAAACCCAAGATTCGACTGGGTTCAACCACTGTGCAACCTCCAGGGGTGATCACAGTCTTGTATGATAAAATTGTGGAATCCCCAACATGAGCTGCAGCACATTCCAGATAAATACTGTGTTACATTCGGTACGCCAGAAGCCGGAATGACAAATTATTTGATCAATGTTCAAAACAAAAACAGGTTGTGCAGAATCTTAAAAATACAACTCACAGCACAACATCCACACAGCTGGTGGTAACAGGTCTAACCAGTCAGAAAACTTTCATTATGGATGACAAATGAGCATGGGAACAGTGTGTGATATGTAACCACAAATACATTTTTATGGACACTACTAAACAAAACATTATTTTACCAACTGACTGAGAAGACTTCTCTCCACACTACTGTAAAATTGTGATATTTACTCTGGTCCATGTGTTGACATGTCCTACATTCCTGTACAACACAACTAGAGCTACTCTGTGGACAAACATTGTTACGAAAATAGCAAATCACACTGACATTTTATGCGTTATGATAAATGAACTGTACTTATATATCACTATTCCATTCATCTTCACCACTCAAACTGAATTCTATTCTACAGTCATTTAGCAGACACTTTTATCCAAAGGTATAAAAGCGTCGGGGGCAACTTGGGATTCAGTGTCTTGCCCAACAACACTTTGGCACATCGTTAGTGGAAGCATGGAATTGATCTCCCATTTTCCAGGTGAAAGACAATTGCTCTTCTTCCTGCGCTACAGCACAGAAGTTGAGCATTCACACACACATTCATACAGCACTTCTACATTTTCATACAAATTCGTACTCTGAGAGACACAGATCAGGAGGCAACATTGGGTTTAATCTTGCCCAGTATGGTATGTAGTCCAGGAAAGCCTAGAATCAAACCACCAGCTTTCAGGTTGGCAGACAACTGCTCTTCTTCTTCTTTATATAATCAGTATTATTGATTTTTATAATAATTCAGATGTATTATAATAGTAGCTGTAATTTAGCCGTATCAACTGCTTTTTTTAATCTTTAAGGTTAAGAGAATGTGTTGAAATGGAACGAGGATGCATATAAATTATCTGGAAATACAAAATAGGCTAAACAAAGTGTTGCCAGATGCATGATAATTATTGCATTTGTGCGGTAATTATTGTATTTTATATTATAACTTAGCCCTCTGTACAAACAATAATTACAAAAATGTTGTGATTATTTGGCTCTTTCACTTGCTACTTAAGTTACTTCCTTGTCGAACGCCATACAGATGCTGCAGCTCCACACAGCATTCAACAGCAAATTAATGCTCAATGTTTCCCAGGTACCAGTCTGGGCTGAGGGGTAAACTGGACCAGTCCCAAAACCCTGGGCTGTAAAGTGGTCTGACAAGCCTATAGGCTGTATATAAAAAGCTGGATGGAGCCTCCCTGACAACACCCCCAACTTTCTGAAGAGCTGCTTTGAAGCTCGGTGGGCAGTTCCCACCATCGCCATCTTGGCAGCATCACCTGTGATGTGGCTCCCGGTAAATACAAAAATGAGCAAACAGGTGAAACTGACAAGAGGTTATGAGCCTGGGGGTGAATGAATGACATCTATCAAACTCTGAACTCCCTGTAGCTAACTGAGCTAATCTGGAGCTAATCAGCTAATGGAGGTAGGTGGGCTAAAGTGAAGGCACAATGTTAGCAAGCTAAAATTGTTGTGCTACACTCTGCCTTCTTGACACCAGATACTGGATACCAGTCAACTAAAAAGGACAAGATCCTAATTATGCCTAATTCTAAGATTAAATTACATCTAAACAGGACAAGACAGGATAGGACAGAAAAGACACAGTGCTTTAGATCAATGCAGTGGATTAACCTCCCTGCTCACAAAACAAAACAATGTGTGCTTGTCAGATGCCAAATAAAAGTAATGAAGTTATTATATTTTAAATAGTCAACATCACAAAAATACACACACACACACACACACACACACACACACACACACACAGGTGAAACAGCTGCAAGGAGGAGGAATGGTTTGGGACAAGTGCACCTTGGGAATAAAAAGAAGCGGGCACCCTATGGAAAGAAAAAGATACTTCAGCAAGTGGAGATAAATGTTACAAACATTATGATATTTTTAAAGTCTCCACCAGCAGCAGCAATCAGCCGTGACAGCAGGTGAGTTCACTGTTTAATAAATGTGTGTGCTAAAAGCAGAAAACTTGTCTGAACATGATGACCCCCAGTTGAGATTCTGCTTGGATCTTTTTATATACCTGAAGTAATTATGCTACGACTTGCTGTCTGAACTATTGTAAATATTGCTTTGATGTTTTCTCTAAGTACACAAATGTCCTTATCCAATTCAGAAACAGTTGTAAAACTGCTACAATGAGGAACATTTTACTAAATGCTGGTGAGAAAACCTTTTTGCTAAAAACTGTTACATACTTGGCAAAAAGCTAGAATTTTTTGTTGTTTGAGACCACAAGGACTAAATGATGCCATTTTGTTTTCATGGACGAGGCTAGTTTTTGATACGTTGGCCTCGCCGAACTTTCTTTAATGGAGTACGAGAAGTATTACGTGATCAGTCTGACATGTGAGGTGGATCCGGTGATGTGGAAAACCATGACTTGGCATGCTGTCGCTTCCACATTCTTGCTGATGTGAGAGAGAAAAGATAGTTTTATATAATAAACAGCTTATTAAAAGGTGAAAAAGTACTAAAAAGTATACAACATGTTGCATTTAAAGACATGGACACCACCATACGCACAACCCCGCCCTGCCATGGACTAAATATGAAATAACTGGGCCATTTCTGAGATTTCACAAAATGTTTGGTGGGTCCTGCTGAACAAAATTAAAATATTAGGGAACAGAAATAAGGTAAAGTTGCTGTTGACCACTTTTTGTTTTTACAATTTTAGTACACATCAGTGTTTTTATATCAACATCAACATTTATTAGTTTACTGTGGCAATTATATGCACTAAAATTAGTTGAGGGTTGATCTTGGACACCACATAACTCCAAGTGCTGTTCATAAAGAACAGCTTCTTTTCATCAGTTAAAAGCTTTAGTCTTTTAACAGACTAAAGCTTTTAACAGCTTTAGTCTGTTAAAAGCTAAAGCTACTTTATTGAAGTTATTGTTATTTATTGTGTTATTGAAGCAAATGGTACTGACCCAAATCAGGATGCAAACCAAGTGTTTACACAGACTTTCCTTAAAATATGATCATTTTGAGCTCCAGCTGACATTTTAACATTTCCAATCTGGCAACATTGACCGATACTGTTGCAGACTGTGGTCTGCAGTATCGGTACTAAAGACAAGTTTCTGCTTGTGAGAGAAACTGCAGTTCAATCCAGGTGGATTATCTACATGTAGCCAATTTGCTAGAATTTGTAGCTCATTTGGAAGATCCTATCAATGAAGATGTCCTGGGTGTGAATATTTAAATTGCCCCATAAATGCTCTTAATTTTCACTCCAGGGGCCATTGTCCAATTTTTTCGGCTTTATATACCAGGAACTTTGTTGATGTGTAAATAAAAAGCTAGAATGCAACCAAATAACATAACCCTTGTGTTTATATTATATTATTGTCTGTATTTATGGATGTGTGTATCTGTGTGCATATGAATGTATAGAAGCATGTGGGTGTGTTTCGATTTATTTTTTTACCTAGATATCTGTTAAATGTGGACTGTAGCTTCTTTTGTATGTTTTTTTCATCCCCCAGCTTGGGATTAATAAAGTATATCATTAAAAATACTAACAGAAGTAAAAAGTTCAGTTTTAAACTTCCGATGCCGATACATTGCTGATGATTAGAACACTATCTGAGTAGTCCCAGTATTTGTAGCTTTTAAATCTTTTTAGCTTTTAAAATTTTAAAGCTTTTAAATCTTTACTACTTTGTCTTTTATAACGATATCAGTAAAACGAGTACAAAAATTATCCATTTTTCTTTGCTAAATTGTTTAAAATAATTTTTTATTGTAAACTTTAAATGCCTTTTAGCATTCACCCACATGCAGTTGTGGATCATCCACAACCACAAGTGGATGACCAGAAAATGGCTGTCTGTCAGCATTCACTATCCAACCTGACAGAACTGGAGAGAATCTGCAGGGAGAAATGGAAGAGGATCTACAAATCCAGTTGTGAAAATATGGCATCATTTCCAATAACAGACAAGGTTGTATAAGTTTAGGGTACTTCTATACAAAACTCAGTTAAGGTCTAAAACATATGCCAATGTAATATTTCCATTTTTGTTCTTTATTAAATCAGTAAAAATATCTACAATTCTGTGTTTTTTTTCTGTAAAAAAAAATAGGGTGCTGTGTATGTATTAATGAGGAAAATGTCAACTTAAAAGGTTTTAGCAATCGGCTGTAAATTAACTAAAAGTAAAAAAAAATTAAGGGGGTTTGAATACTTTCCATAACCACTGTAAAAAGTGCATGTACATGTATTCTGTTTGACTGGTTCTGCTAGTGCAGGAAGGAAGGCAGGCACTTCCTGCTAATGGAATTGAAATGGTTATTAGGGCTAATTAAAAGCACAGGGACAGCTGTGTGACTCAGGCTGGGCGGTCCGCTGCACATTAGAACAGACCGAGAAAACTGCATAACACAGCAAAGCATTCTCATTTGAACCTGTCCACCCCTAACATGGAAAAAGGCTTTTCTTCTTTTCTATTAAATTCTCCATACAAATTTAAATAAAATTGGAACAATTATGTTAAAACAGGGAATAAAACAAACCCCATGTCAACCCAGATGTAAAAGGAAACCTATAAAGCAGCATTTATACTGGAAAAAGGCTACATCTCCAGGGTAGTTGTTTTCTACACTTGGGTATTACAGTCAGACAATAGAGGTCCTCTGAGTCCCTCTAAGAAAAAAAAAAACATATCTGCCACTTTGCTACCAAGACAACATGACACAAAAATAGCATGAGCCTATTATTGCAGAACCAAAACATTCACTCAATTTTACCACTAATACATGATAAGGTTGGATGTGTTGTTTTAATCCGTCAACAGCCACCACTGGAGATAACATCAACACCATGTCAATCTGTACCTGGCAATATGTCATATCATAATAGAGGTTCAGTGTCAAGTACCAGGGAAAGGTTTCAGGCTATGAAGAATTAGCTATATCTTATAGTGTGACATACAGACTGGCAGAGAGACACAGAGCTTCATTTGAGGCCAACTTGAACATAATCATTTATTTAAAATGGAAATGTCACTGATAATGTGGATTGCAGAGGTGAGATGCACTGTAACCACATAATTATCCAGTTGATTTAAAAATTGCATGTACACAGCTGGCGGTTTTAGTTCAAACAGAAACTGGTGAAATGGAGGTTAACTCCAGCCAAGCAGCAAAATAGAAGGAGTAGATTTGATTGTATGCGAGTGCTCTCTGCTCCTTAGCACACACTAGAGGGAACCGTGCTGTGTGGCAGCAGGACACACTTACTTAGGAGCTTTGAATTTGTGATTGTTTTCCAGGGTGTAAATTAGAGACTATCAACAAAGGAAGAGGAAATACATCAGACACTGATTGATGCATGCAATTAATTATTTAAAAATCTGTTTTGAATATACATTGTTTTTAGCTTCATGTGGGTTCCTCACCAAGTGCAATCACTTGTGTTGAGTGCTCATGTTGTTTGAGCAAAGGGAAGTTGAGGAGAAGAGGTTATTTGATTAAGTAAGGTAGAATTGCAAATAAAAATACTTTAGCAATTACTGAGCAGCTTATGCTAACGTGGTTTGTTTTGGCTTTTAATGTAATATCATAATGTTGTTTTACAGCAAGTAATTTTGAAACATATTTACTTCAGGAGGTCTACAAGCTGACTTAAATTGCTCACAAAGCAGCTATTACAGCGCATCTTTCAACAAGCTGCCATTCAGAAAGCTTGCGCTAAAATTAATAGAAATTTTATTTCAGTTTTGCTACATTTTTTTCCTGTTAGATGTAATAAAATTTTTTATCTGCAATGATTGTGAATACATATCAGCACAAACAGGCATAGAGTATATACATTTCTGTCACATTCACCGTCAAGAACTTGTAGTGCCGAGTCCATGCTATTTTATGCAATTAACATACAATCAACATGAAGAAATAGAAAAGTAAAAATATCATAAAATAAAACCAGAAAAGCTGTATGTTAAAGCCTTCGCTTATTTATAAAGGTTTTGAAAATGTGCTTCAAAATAAACTACAAGAGTGATTCTGACAGTAAAACTTCATTTCCTCTCAATCAGGTAATACTGTGTGTAAATATTATCTTAAAATACGCTATCTATGTCCAATTTTTGTGCAAATATATTAAAAAAAACAAGCATTTATATTTATCATAAATTGTCAAACTTAAAGTGGAACTATTATGTGCATTTCAGGCTACTTTATTTTTATTTCTGAGACCAGAAGGGCTGGATTGATCGAGTTATTGTCACAAATCGCTTTATTTAGTTCAGACCGACCCTCACCGTAGGCTGTCAGATCAGCCTGCGGGCAAAACGAGTGGATTGAGACTCTTCCGCATTAAGCCCCGCCTCCCGCCACTGCACTACATCGGGAGCGCGAACCGCGTCTGCTTTCGCCGTCATTGTAACATCTCATAAACAGAAGGATTAGGCTAATATGAACTCAATAAAAAAACAAAATACAATGTCAACACATAGCATACAGCCCTACATGTTGGAACCTGAATCAGACCCTGAAAATGAAGTGGAAAACAGCAACCCACAGCAACGAATGCAGCAGGATGTCTCTCTTTGGTAAACTCACCAGCCATCGCTCGAAATAACTTTATCTTTATTTTTTTAAGAAGAGGCTCAAGACACACCTTTTTAGCTTAGCATTTAACTGCATTTTATTTTACTTTATTTAGTTATCTTAATTTACTTCATTTATTAATTAATTTATTTTTAAAATGTTTTATTAGATTTCTTATTTTTAATACATTATTGTGAAGTCCTATGTATATATGTATATTTTCTTTTATTGTTGCTCTTATTTCTTACTGCTTCTTAAGGTTATTCATCTTCTGGTTTTAACTCCAGTGTTTTCCTTATGGGGATCCAGAACACTGGGGGCCCTGCCTGTTTGGTCTGGGGGCTGTTGTCATAATGACCGCTGCTGTTTGGGTGGCGCGGGGTCCACCACTGCAGCTTCACGGCTACGGGGTGGCCCCGTTGCTGCCTGGGAGTTGTGCGGTTGCTGTGGCAGCGGCCCCTATGAGCATGCGGGGGACTGGCTCCTGGTGTGGCTGGATCCCGAGGTATTGTCTCCTCAAATCAGCACCAAGTCAGAATTTTTATCACTTACTTAATGTTTTTAGTTGTTTTATTAATCAGAATTCAGTTAAAGAGACAGTATTCAGGGAATGATGTTTTTCGGGGAATGTGGGTGGGTTCTTTGCTCTATGCCCTTGTGTGTGTGTGTGTGAGTGTGTGAAAAGAGCTTGTGTCTATTTTTTTTAAATGCCTTTTTATCCACTGTTTGTTTTAATCCTTATGACTTGATTTTATCCTGTAAAGCACTTTGTGTTGCCTGAGGCATGAAAAGTGCTCAAGAAATAAAGTTTGATTTGATTTGATCCGACGTTTTCCACCCGCCTGATGTATTTGTACATGCCCTTGTTATTTCATGTGCAGGGGTTACAGCACTTTGATAAGGTGTGTGAGCCCTTAGCTGCATGGTTACTCTGACCCCCTGTTAAACAATGACCACTAGAGCCAAGAAAATCTTTATTTTAAAAAAAATATATATAATTATGACTTCTTCTGATATAGCAGCATAGACTATGTTTGGTGGCTTCAATGGCAAAACAGTTTAAATAGAAATTCCAGAAGGTCCTAAAAGTTCAAACCATTTTTAAATTTGATAAACTATATTGAAGTTATTATTGTGGCTTTTATGTTTAATGAAAAGCAGGATATGATGCTGTGCAATAGTAGATGTTTTCTACAAAAAATAAGTGTATAATACCAGAAAATGTATACTCTTAATCAAGCTTATTAAAAGCAGCAACTACTAGGTGAACATTTAATAGAGAAATAAATTTAAAAAAAAAAAAAAGGACGACACTAGATTCAATAACTGCATTTTCTAAAAACCTACCTTGGCTCCAGCAAGCAGACTGAGAGAGATTGCAACTCGAGCCCGGAGGTCTGGCCTATCTTTTGGCCACACATAAGACAGCATTGCAGACAGGATCTTGGCAGAATTGACCTCATTCAGCTGTTGATAAGAAATACATTTTCAGTCAGTCTTAAGAAATGAAGGTGATGTGTAAAAATAGTGTGAACTACCATTTCAAACTTATATCTGCAAATATTCACAACTAATATGCATTTTGCATTCAGTGTGGCAACCACAGTAACTTTAAGATGGCAATGTAGGCAGACACGTGGAACATCAAATGTCAGCAGGAGCCCCCTGGGAGATCTGGCAGCAGCAACAATAGCAGAGTCTCCAGGTGGACTTGGGGATCCAGTCTGACACTACAAGTCCCAGGAGACACCTGGGCTGTCATCCCAGCTGAGGCTGAGAGCTAGCTTGTGCCAGCATGGCTGTTTACCCACGCTCCAACACACATCTGCCACTGCAGGCCAAAGAATATGCAGTAATTCCCCTAATCCACTCAATATGGTGGCACCATGTTACACTATGGCGGCACTTTCAAGCAAATTACAGATAAAATGTACCCAACACCTGTTGTTAATCAAATACAATCAAGCTATATCTGACACTGCAAAAGGGAGGACAAAAAATTATTACACATAGACAGTACAACTTTAAGACTGGATCCCACCAGAACCGCACTTGCCACAATTTATACACTGCTATGTGAGTTATTAAAAATTCAAATTTACACAGTAGCGTTGGATAATAATAGTTGACACCACTGTGTGGAGCCAATGTTAAATAAACAAACAAAAAAAATTTATTTCTTATTTACAAGTGTTCTGTAATTGCAGTAAAGACAAAACTGATCTTCAAACATAAGAGTGAGTGATGTAAGAAACAAGGCACAACTACATACCACATTTTTGGGATCTGCGCTTAGACCTCCACCTGCATGCCCATGCCAACATGTCCGTTTGTCTGTCACCTGCAAATGCTGTGGAAACATCACAGTTATAACAGATGTTTCTTGATTAATGTTAAAATATACATCAATTTAGTTTTGACTCAAATACACTTACTTTTGCTGCCTCTAAAATCTGACGACTGTTTTCTGTCCTTTTTGTGCTCCATAGATGTGAAGAGGAGTTTAACTGAAAAACACAAGATTCGCATTGAAAATTGTTCTATTTTTTCCCCAATTTTTATTGAAAATACATTAAAAATATTTCCAGATGTTCACCGTTTATAAAGCTATCAGAGTTAAAGGGTTGTGCTCGAGTTAAGAGATTAAATGGGCCAATATGTAGACCGAAACACTGATTGGGTTAAGAACTGGCCTGAAACACATCTATCAACAATTTTAAATCAGTATGTTTGTTTTCATCATCACAACAGTCTCATTAATCCACATAAAACCTAATGGATCCAGTGAAAGTTCAGAACATCACACAGCCTGTTAACAGATCATTTCAACGCTTGTAGCTGCATAGCACCGTTTGTAAACCAGTAGAAAAAAACTCAACTTAGGCACACTTACAGTTTTTGTGGAATGAAAACTACTAACACACCTACAGGAGCTGAATGTTCGATAATTCAAGATATATTGTGGGTGTTAAGACAGCCACACAAGACTTTTTATGTTCTGTGGCTACATTTGTACAAAGACTAACAAAAATACTTGTTTTCATTGGGAAAGTGAGTGGGCAAGAACTGGATATATTTATTTACCTGAAAACACATCATCACTGGAAATACTCACTGTGCATTGTATCTAATATGTTCAAGAAGAGTCAAATTTCAGATTTTATTTACTCCTTGTGGAGTAAAGCAAATTCGAACAGTATACAAATTAATAGTTAACCCCATCCTTAATATATTTCTTTGATTCTTTAAATCATAATATTATGGATTTGGTAATTTTATGAAAAAGTAACATAAATGAAAGGTCTGATTGCAAAATACGGCACCACTTTATTGACACGAACTTTAAAATCAAAATGATCCTGACCATATGGTGCACCATAAACGGTAAACCATAGAGTTTATGGAGGGGTAAAATATAGTAAAAAAAAAACACAAGATAAAAGCGCAAAAAAATTAATTAAAAAAATATATTTAAAGTCAACATCTAACTCTGGTTTAAAGGTCAGGGAGTTTAAAGTGTTTTTAAATTAGATTTAAAAACAGCGAGTGATTACTATATATTGCATAACCTTGTAAACCTCTGATCTTTTACAGTTCATGGTAAATCATTTACACTTGGTTGTGTGACAGCCCTCTAGTAGTCTGGGCTTTGTAACAGTGAAATATATGTAAGACAACTTTGCAAAAAGCAAAACAATTCACTGTTAAATACAATTAGTTAGGAAATCTCATGGTGGTCGCAACAGCACACTATTTACTGATTTTTCCACACCATAATCAAGAAAGTTGGTAAGGACTGACAAAATACTAAGTAAGGCACAGTGATATCTTTTAATAAAATCTCACATGGAAGTGTTAATAAGGTTCATGACCCTACAGAACAGTACAATGACCCTCACCACATCCAACACAATGTTGGCTCAGCTTAGGAGCAATGACCCTGACTGACTCAGTCTGAAACTAGCAAGAGTAGTTATGGAGAGCCCTGAAAATGGCCTCCTTTGCCAAGCTGGTGGAAGGTGGAGGGTGGGGGTACTGATTATGCCTTAGCTGAAAAGTTAGGAGTAACTTCTAAACTAAATGTCCCAATGTGACGATCAAATATAAATAAATAAATACAAATCTAATGTGAAAATCTTGTGGTAGAATTCTACAGGCGTATCCAGCAATGAACTGTAGCAAATAGGAGAAATGGTTTTTGTTTGTTAGAGAATAATCTTAAATATTTTTACTAAACTACTTTAGCCTTTTTGCTGTGGCATTGCGTTAAAGGAAAGATTCTTTTAAAATATTTATTTACAAGGCAGAACCTTAATATGCTTCAAGGTTACTTGCAGCGTATTAAAGTATGCTTCAAGCAATGTCAGCAATTACGAAACTGAAAGTGCAAATGTGACAACCGAATTTAACTCATCAGCATATGGATAAAGTAAACGATCCAAATAATAGTCATTTGCTGCGACATGCCGTGAACATCAGCTGTAAGGTTTGTTATCAAGGGTGGGACAGTCGTGTCTTATCTAACTTGTCACTTTGCGCTGAAGACACGTGACTGAAATCCGGCTTTCCACGCGTTGCCTACAGACTGCGTTTATGAAAACGCCTTATCTTGAGCAACAATCCCTTAACTTAGACAGTTAAAACTAAAAACAAGGTATTTGTTCCATAACCATTAGACGAGATCGTCAATGGCGAGACAAGACTGTTAACACAGGTAACTCAATTGATGTTATATTAGCCGACTAGCTATGTGTAGAGTTCAGCGAAAACTTTAGACAGTTTATTATTTAACAGCACTTATGCATGAATGAAAGTGGTTTTTCATTATATCCACAACGGCTAAATAAATGTGAATCCCAAAAAGTTAGTTAAAGGCACTTTTATATCTGTCCTTGTGTGTTGACTGTCAGTCCAAAAACACCGTGTCCCCTTTTGACCAACCTGCCTCGTCACTCACCACGTAAGTATTTTGGCGTGTATGGTTCGTCCTGTCTTCAATGCGACTTTTATTCCAAACGTGATACAAGCTTGTTTGGCGAATGAGTAGTGCTAATTTTCGTCTTTGAAGGTGCAAGCCACATTTCAGCGGCACTAACATCGGCGCCATGTTGATGAGGAAGGAAGATGGTTAGTCAACACACCGGCTACGTCACTTCCGGCCTTCATTAACGCGCCGTGGTCACAGCTAGCAAGTAGAAAGCCACGTTTTATGTAGCTGTTAAACTTTCTTCACACAGCGTGGATAAATACCTTAATGTTCTTTGTTAATATAGTCTGAAAGTCTGTTGTCTGTATATTAGCAGCGTGAATCGTAAAAACAAGTGTTGAAGCCAAAGGAAGAGCACGTTTTGCCCTTTGTCAGACAGTCGCGTGTGGCGGTCGGAGTTGAACCGCTAACTGGCTTTAGCACAATATCCTTGTCATCTTATTCTCAGGATGCCATGCCACAACCAGCAGCTGAACAATGTCAACAGTGGCCAAGAACATCCAATGAAGCAAGTACGGTTTGCAAACAACAATAGCAGCAGCAGTGTGCCCGCAGTGTTGACCAACTCTGAATCAAGCGATGCCCCTTCACAAGCTGTCAACCAAGATAACCTGGGATCTCAGCTGAAGCTGCTTCCTCTGAACGACCAGATCCGAGAATTACAGACAATAATCAGAGACAAGTGAGTCCCCACTCTTACACATACTGACCAGAGAATGAGATGGCCCTTTATTTTGGACCGAGTACCTCTAGTTTGAGATGAAATCTAACATTGTGTGACCTTTAAAATAAAATATTATATTTAGATTTATTTTGTGCCCAAACAAAGAATGAAAATTTCCCAGTGGAGCAGACAAATGATAATTTATTTTAAGATTATTTTAAAATAAGCTGTCTTTACATTGTCTGTAACAATACTGTTACACAAACAGTCATGGGTTTTAATGCTCATCTCACTGCAAGCAACTTTATTGAAGCTTATATAAGATACTCTGTGTGCTATAAGTAATACTGTCAATATTGAACATATGATGAGTAAATCTACTTCAGGGGAAAATCTATTGGACTGAGTATTAATTGGTACCTTACACTGATATAATTGTGGTGATATTTTATTTTCAGGACAACCAGTAGAGGAGATTTTGTTTTTTGTGCAGATCGATTGGTAAGATGATAACAATATTATTAAGTAATATAAACTTACATGTACCCATGTACAGAATTATATTTACTTTCTTTTGTCCATTAACAGATCAGACTAGTAGTTGAAGAAGGCTTGAATCAGCTTCCCTACTCTGAGTGCACCGTGACCACTCCAACAGGCAAGAATCTGTCTTTAATCACGTTAATGATCGGGGTTAGAAAAGAACTGACATCCAATCAGTTTACGTGCTGGGTTCTGTTTTTTAGTATAGAAAGATATGTAACAAAGTAGACTTGTTTGAACAGATGCCTTTGTGATTTCTTTGTGATTTTTTTTTTTTTTTCTTCAGGGTACAAGTATGAAGGTGTTAAATTTGAAAGAGGCAACTGTGGGGTTAGCATTATGAGGAGTGGTAAGTTACACAATCCAAGCTACTCTTTGCTTTTATAAGGACATTCAATAATGCTTAATAATGATATGCATGTATGCACTAGGTCAGTGATCACCAACTCCAGACCTCTGTGGCCAATGCATTGCAGTTTTTAATGTTTCACTGCTCCAACACACTTAGTTCAAATAAAATAGTTTTCAAACAGCTGTTGTCAAGTTCTGCACAAACGTCTTAATGACTAAATATTTAAGTCAGGTGTGAAACAGCAGAAAAACATTGACAGGATCCCTGTACAAGGTATGATCTGTAAGTTTTGTGTGTCAGTTAAATTGTATACCAAATAATTACATCCAGTTATATAGGGAATTTGAGATGAAAATATATTTATATACAGGAGGACAGTGACTTGTTCTTTATTCTTTTCTGTTATCATATTCTTACTTATAAGATGTGTTATCATTTTGTAAGAGATAGAAAATGTAGGTAGGCCTGTTAGGCATATTTACTTTTTAAAGGATGCTGCTTATGGTTATGCATTATATTACTTTTTTTTTTTTTTTTTTTTTTTTTTTTTTTTGTCTTGTCCAGCATTTAAGCAAGCAGACTGATGTTCTGGATGCTGTGTTCTGCTGAGCAAATTTATTTTGCCAAGGGGAACTTTTGTAGATGTAATGATCCCCTTGTATTTCTTGATTCTTATTTTATTTTTCAATTTGTTTTGGATAATAGCTTGTATTACAGAGTTTATGCTGCTGGACCCGACCGGAAAGGACAGGAAAGGGGCCGAAAGAGAACAGAAAAGAGAACATAAAAAAACAAAAACAAAAAAACAAAAGAAAGAGATCAATGCATACATGTATATGCACATACATACCCACCTACATATATATGTATATACACTCGCACATACATTATATATATACATATATACATACATACATACATATACACATACATACACACACATATATATATATATATATATATATATATATATATATATATACACATATATACACACATACATACACATACATATACACATACACATACACACACATACACATACACTCACACATATGCATACATATATACATATCCATACACATACATACATACACATAAGTACACACACATACCCACCCACACACATAAATATATACACCCACACAAGCCAACTCTAGATTCGTGGAGAACAAAACCGTTGACAATCATGAGGACCAGAAACTAGCAAGTTAAGTCAAAAAGACAGAAAGAGAGGTACCTGCTGTTAGTGAATAAACTTGCTGGATGACTCAGTGACTGTGACACATGCAGAACATTCATGCAGAACATTCAGAGTGGAACGTGTTTAGAGAAGAGTGATCATGCCAATGTGACCCCGCCCGCCTACAGCTAGAGGAAGGCCAGGAGAACCCAGAGACCCGGGTAACCGACAGTCACCCCCAGGTACAGATCCCAACCCCCCCACTCCAGAGCCAGCCATGCATCTGCCCAGGAGGTGGCGAAGGAGGTGCCCAACCAGAGTCCCCCGCAGTCAGGGGGAACAGGCCCCAGCAGGCCCAGGCCGGCAAGGGCCGATCCCGCCGGGCACCGGCCACCTAGGGCAGACAGAGCGCAGGCCCCAGGGCCCCAAGAGCCCGTGAGCAGCCCCCCGCCCCCGCAGGCAGAGAGCACAGCCCACACCGACGGAGGACCAGGATCCCCAGACCGCCACCCAGCGGCAGCCAGGTTGCACTCCAGCGCACCAGCCGCGCCCCCGGGTACAGGACACCACCCCCCCACCACCAAACCACACACACATATACATACAAACCCCACCCCCCCCCCCCCCCCCCCAACACGCACTCCCCTCACACATATACATGCATACCCCCCCCCCAAACACGCACTCCCCTCTCAACCCCCATCCACACAACCCTCTGCAATCCATGCACATCATCCATCACATATACAACCCCACCCCACCTCTACTCACTCACCCATACCAAGTCACACGAACCCCAATCGCCCCCGCCCCCACACACGCTCACCCCCCCACACACACGCTCACACCCCGCCACCCCATCCCTCTACTTCTACCCAACCACACATGCCCCACCAAACACCCCTCCACCACCCATAGCCCCCCTCCAAACTTCACCCTCACTCACACATCCCATTCCGCATACACACCCCCCCTACACACACACACACACACACACACACACACACACACACACACACACACACCCTCACTCCTCCAACACAGGCACACCCCAATACAACCCACGCGCCAACATACCCCTCCACACACACATCTACTCATCCTCACACATCCCTATCCCCTACCCACCTATATCCCCAACCCTAATCCCCCCCCAGCCATCCCACCATCCATCTGTAACCCCATACACCCACTCCCACACATCCTCACCTCACCCCTCCATCATGTCCCATGTGAGATGCCTCAGAGGGGGCAGAGGACAGGATGGCCCCGATCAGGGCCCCCATAATTACCGCCCACCACTCCCAGCGTCCCCCCCACCACCCCACAGATGCAGCCGACCCAGCACCCCCCCAGGGCCGGCGACAACCCTCCTACAGCCAGGCCAGCCCAGACTTAGGCCTAATGGACGGCACTCTTCCCCCACCCGTGCCCCCCCCCCAGTAAAGCCCCGAGAGCAGGGGCATGAGAAGACCCTATCGTCCCTGCCTCCCCCCCGCTTATGACTGATTGTGAAGTATGTATTAGTTGCAATTAAAACTGAGGGAAGTGCCACGCGGTGTTGGGAGAGGGACCACCTAAGCAGCCCCGCCCACCATACACCGCATGCTCTTCCCCCTAATCATGTGAGTCGTCAGTGTTTTGGTGTTTGGTGTCTAAGTGTAATTAAAACTGGGAGGTGAGCCGAGGCTGGGTGCAGCGATCAAAACCACCTTGATGGCCTTTCTCACCACCCAGCGCCACGTGCACACCTCCCAATACCCTGCCTGTGTGTGATGGGGAGCGGGGAGGAAGAGGGGTTGAGGGATTTAAGTCTGGAGGAAAGTGAGCTTTCCTCCAGAAGGTGAGCCGCCCGCAGCACTGGGCATGCCCCCTACTCCCAGGGCCCCCCAAGGACCAGGACAAGCCGGGGACAGCCATCCCCGTAACCAGAGCCTTCGGCGACTCTAACCAGAGAGTCATCACCGACCCAAGAGGGGACCAACTCACCACATGCAGAAGGGGGGCACGAGGACAAAGAGGAGGCGGGGCGGCAGAAGGGGAATCCCAGACCGATTTCCCACCGCCCCCTCACTCACAGAGGACACCCCCACCTGGGGACATGAAGTCCCCCCCTTGTCCACACATCGCATTATATTACTAAATATGTCCTCACCTTGCTATCCATGCATGTTAAACATCTTTACATCGTGGTTGGCTGTCATTCATCAAGTTGAAGAATTTTTCTGTCCAGATTTAGTTTTTTATAATAATATTTTGTTTTTACTTAATTGCGCTAAATTTAAGTCTCACAAGGATTGTTGTAATATCATCACTTGTGAATAACACCAATTGGATCCATGTACAGCAGGGCTATTCAACTTCGTCCCACGGGGGCCTTACAGGTTTTCAATGTATCACTTCAACACGCCTGACCCACATCACACGGATCCAACAGCCAATGAAGTTCTGCACAATGACTCATTAAATGAAGTCAGGTGTGTTGTTGTAGAGATATGCTGAAAACCTGGAGGAGTGCAGCCCTTCTGGGACCGAGTGGAATAGCCCTGATATACAGTATGTACAAAAATGAACAGCCCTTCAAGTCAAGTTGTTCTTGATATTTCCTCCCACAGGTGAGGCCATGGAGCAGGGTCTCCGGGATTGCTGCCGCTCCATTCGCATAGGAAAGATCCTCATTCAAAGTGATGAGGAGACCCAGAAAGCAAAAGTCTACTATGCTAAGTTCCCCCCTGATGTGTACAGAAGAAAAGTGTTGCTCATGTACCCCATACTAAGTAAGTTCTGGTGAGCTGAGCCCAGTTTGCCTTTCTATTGATTCCAGTTTACCACTTAGCATTGCACTTAAATGTCAAGAGATTTCTTATTTTGTGTGATTGGAAAAACAGTTTTATGTATTTATTCATTCTGATAAATCTCCCTTGAATTGACCTTCAACACTAGGTTTGCATTTTCACATCATACAGGCCCATTCACACTGCTCTGATAATTATAGCTCTCTGTGGGGGAAAATTATATACTGCCTAGGCGATGGCCACCAGGCTGCTGAATAGCATAATGAGGACCAGCAAAAATAGTATCTTAATAGTTCTGGTTTCCCAATGTCACAAAGCAGTATCTTTTCAAAAATGTTATGGTGACCAGGCTTAGCTGAAAGTACATTTTATAATGTCAGACTGATGGAACATATGTGGTTTAATTGATGCATGTGAACAAGATCAAATAAAGCCTGCCAAGACTCATAGGCAGGTCCGTCAGATCTCAGCTCAGCACTTCTAATGATGTATTTTAATAAGAGAAACAATATAATTGTTACAAGAGCTCACTCTGTTCTAAACACGACTCAGCAAGATTTAAATGAATATGTAGTAATCATTTTTTCCAAATAAAATGGCAGGTTGGTAACTAGAAGGAAGCTAAATGCATGTCTAACCTTACATTTCCTCTTTCTGCAGGTACAGGGAACACTGTCATTGAGGCGGTGAGGGTGCTGATAGAGCATGGAGTCCAACCCCGACATATTATCCTTCTCAGTCTGTTCTCCACACCTCATGGTACACAAGCCACAGCTCATATTCAGCTCACATTACACATATAATCCTTAATCTCATTTCCTGTTTAAATGTAATGTTAAGAGTTGGTTGATAATCTTTAGACCAGTATGGTAGTTTCCCATTAACTACTGACTAGATGACATTTACTTTGGATATGCATACCTCAATTACTCAAACTTTGACCTTTCTTCTCATAAAAGTTCCAGGTTCAAATTTCAAGTCAAGCACAAGATGTATTAAAATCTTAGACATGTTGCTATAAAGTGAAATAATTATGAATCAGTTGAAAGTAGCTTTATTCCTCTTTTGACTGGACCTTTTCTGCTCTTTTGCTAAATATGTTGCATTTATTTTTACTGAAGCAGTGATATGAGACAGGAAATGTGCAGAAACAGAATAAGGAAATGGCATGCAACATAAGGTCCAATCTGCTATGAATCATGCAGGGACTTGTTGCATGGAGTGTATGCTCCATCTATAAATGTGCTTTAACCTTTCACTCATTATATTGTCCCTCGGTGATGCCCTCTGATGCTATTTTTAGCTGTTTTGTTCCAATATGTAATGTCTTCAGTGATTCCTAGAGGGCACTTTAGGTTTATGCTGCACTGAATGTTGAAACCTTAATCACATCACATCTTTGTCCTTTGCCAGTCATCTTAATATCTATTCTTACTTTTACATTAATAGTGTATTTAATGGCCATGATAATTGAGTATGATGAAGAGTTGCAAGTGGTGACGAGTCTGTGGGTACCCTCAGTTTAACTGAGCTCTGTTTGGTTTGATGTCCCCATGTAGTCTAAATATACTGTTTTGGTTTGGCCATGCTAACGACTCAAAGGATTGTTACTAGAAACTTGCAGATGGGCGTCATGGAGCAGAGAGAGATGTTTCTCAGGGTTTGACAGAAACAAGTCATCGCTAAAAAATGGAAATTAAATGAGTAATGAATACATTTTGTTTTAGCTCAGTATATATTAAGGCAACACTTGCTAAAAAGTTTGCAGTTTCACTTTAGCTCAGCATTGCCTGATCAACTTGCCTGAAGCGAAACACCCCTGTGATAAGTTATTCACTTGTCAAATCTCATTTGTTGTGACTCACAACACAACTTGTCCCTTATTGGACAAGAAAAAAAAAAAAGGTCTGTAGCTACTTTTTAACATAAACCTTAGTGATGTGATTCATTTTTAAATATAACAATGTTTATCTCTTCTAGGAGCCAACTCTATAATCCAGGAGTTTCCAGATATCACTATCTTGACCACAGAGGTTCATCCAGTGGCTCCAACACATTTCGGACAAAGGTATTTTGGCACAGATTAAAGAGAGGACAACTTGAGGAACATAGTGAGCAATATGCTTTGGGTTTTTTTGTATACCTTGTCTTGTATTTCATATTCTCCTTGTTGTGCCAAATACTGCTACTTAATTTACAAAGTTCCTAAACTGTCACAAAATTGTTAATGTAATTATTTATTGCTTTTTTGTTGTATATGCTCATGTTGTAGAATAGAAGCTGCAGAGTTTTACATGGATCATTTTATTTTGCATGTTACAACTGATGGATCAATAAAGAATTTATATTTGTTTACAGACAAAAACAGCAAATGAGAGTCAGTATTTTTGGTAAAGGAGGGGAGGGGGGGTCGTTGGCTAAAAGGGAAAACAATTCAAAGTTGTTTTTTAAAAAAAAAAAAAAGCCATGTGCAATATGGATTCAGTTTGAGAAAAGGACATTGTTTAAATAGTGTCACAGAGGGGTGCAAAATATACAGACTGCCTGCAGCAGGTCAACTCATTACATAAAGAGAAAAATGTTGAGTATGATATCAATAAATACACAAGACTGAAAAGCTCAACATCCACATATTTGCTCATGTTTTTGTACACACTTTAAAACTTCAATTTCAGATAAAACATACAGTTTTCATTTTTAAAAAAGGAATATTTCTGACACAAGCACTGTTTGGTTGGGCTGAATTAAAAAAAAAAAAGGCAGCCCTGATAAAGTAAAAGTGTCTAGATCAAACAGTGTTGAGGTTAAGTAAAAGTTCCAACATTTTAGTCAGACATAAAAAGAAATCATTATTTAACTGACTAAATGTCAAGTCCTTGAATGATATCGATAATGACTGTTTCCATGGTAATAAAAATTTAGAGATTGATAAAACAATTAGAAAAAAAGAAAAATCACATTGCAGAAGAGCGCTGTCCTCCACCAGCCAGTGGATGAGGAGCAGCTGCTATAAATATGTACATTTATAACACAGAAGAGTAAACGTCCCCTCCCATGCATGGGTTTCTGCATATGATAAAAGCTGTTTTCTAATATCACTTTATTCCTCTAAGACCACATTACTATCATTAGCTGATGTGACTCAAACACGTTTATTTAAAACTGTCACAGTATGTCTCATTAGCATATCATACTTTAAACTCAACCCGATTACTGCAGTTTTATTTCAATCAACAAAATAACCAACAACATTGAGTAATGCATACAGTAAATATAGGATAACACTTTGCTGAAAAAGGAAAAAAAAAATCAAGTTAATTATGATACTCTGATATTAAATGCTGTGAGTTTCAGCTGCAAAGCTGATGAGTTAGTTTCTCCGGTTGCTGTCTTTTATTAGATAGATATATGATTTAAACTACAGAGATGTTAAAATTCTCTATAAAACCAGGATTATGATAAATTTGTGCTCAGTGTTGGCACAGTGTATACACAGGCAGGATGATGAACAGAATACATTCTTAGGAAAAAACTGACCTCCATCAAAGAGGAATATGTCTTTAAGTAAGGCGCAGGTCAAGTAAGGTGTTCAGATATACTCGGGTTCAACAAACAAAAAACAGAAAAAGAAGGAGAAATCGAATGTTGATACAATAAACCAAGAAAACAGAGTCGCCACAAGTGAGCTCTGAAGCCTTATGGGCGTTAAGCTCAGTTTCAATTCCTATCCAGCTAAGACAAAGTCCTCAGGTGCAAACTGCAAACTCAACCTACCTCTGAAATGGAGGCATATTAAGTACCAGAGAGAAGCTTCCCACTTCTACAGCAACATTACAAATAATCCCACAGAGGCTGATGCCCTTAACTGTGATATGTCAGAAAATAACTTTATTGTTTTGTTGGGTTTTTTTTTTTTGCAAGTGAGGCAATACTAAAAAAAAAATAAAAAAAAAAATTTTCCAAATAAAACTGAGACAGTTGTCTATCCATGTGTGCGGGAGAAGTAATACTGCCACTGGTTATCCAGTGAGTTCTTTAGTTCATCATTATGTAAAACTTCAGGGGAAGATTGGCAATGATTGTCCAAATTCAGGTTGTAATCCACTCCTTTGGCTCCCTTCAGTGTGTCCCAAAAAGCACATGATTTGGAATGCAGTTACCTCCATGGTCCGCAGTGTGTGTGTGTGTTACAAGTCTGCATCTTCCGTATCAGTGGAAATTATTCTCCCATCTCCATGGTAACAGAGGGGTCTATGTCTACAACTGGAACAAAAGAAAATACATTTCAGTGTGCAAAAATCGTACTGTTTTCAATGGTTTTGATTCAACTGATGGAGCTCACAGTTAATGGTGTGTTTTGTATGACCACCAGGTGGTAGCAGAATATTGTGGTGGAAAAGCAAACAGCAGCAGATATTCTGGACAAGACTGACTCCTCCAGATCATTAAATTTTAAAAAAATATTGTGAATATCTGCAGGAGAGGCAAATGAATAACACTGTAACTTTAAGCTTTTCTGATCCAAAGCCTAACTGCGTCTGCAATGTGGAATGACCTGACTTTTCCATTAGATATGAACCTGTTTTACATTTTTTAAATATAAGCTTTCAATGTCTGGATAACTAAGTCATGGGAAATTTAGGGTTAGCTGCCTGTGATGATTCATTATCAAGTCCACTTTAACTAATTGTTTTCATAAAACTGCAGTCTAAAGTCAATGAAATACACTGCCTCGCCCAAGAACAATGAGGTTTTATTTATAGTGGGTAAGAGTCTTTGGGGGTAGCATTATGATGTGGGTTGCTTCCAATCATAAGAATCCGCAATGTTAGGGTGCGTATACTAAATGTCAGCTGTCTGTCTTAAAATGCTGAATGACCAGATTTTTCTATTACTAGATCACACCTCCCCTCAAAAATGAGAACCTGTCAAGATGGTAATCCCATGATTCATCAGACTAAAGTTGTAAAAGAGTGGAGCGCAAGACATCATTTTCACACATAAGATTGGTGACCAGAGAGAGCCCCAAGTTTGGCCTGTGAGGTGACCAAACTTTGGCAAGTGTAAGAGAAAACTAAGTACACACCCATCTTCAACACAAGATCGTAGTAAAAATGCAACTCTAAATGGAAATGAAGATCGTGATATTGGAAATACTTATCATTATGCAACATATTATGTGCCATAATCAAAGCTAAACGGAACATTTTCTGGGTCCAGGCAGCAAATTTAGCTAATGAAGTACAAAAGCAAGTGATAAAAATCAGAATTTCCCTGAATCTTTAGAGGAGACAAAAAAAACAAGCACATATTGCTCATAGTAAGACATAGACAACAGCGTAAAGATTCAAAGAAAAAAGCAAAGATAAAACAACCCATGAAGGAAATGGTTGTGACATTATAGTATATCTATGAAGATATGCCTGTAAAGTTTATACTACAGAGAAATATTGATCCAATTTAACAGTAGGCCCATTCACTGGATAAAAAGACACGTTTTGATGACTTTTTTTAAATTTAAGATATTCAATTTTTAATTAATGAAAATTAATTTCTACTTTACAAGTTTTGTTGAACAAACATGACAAATTCTACTCACCTAAGCTTCCTTCTTCAGACCCATCGTCTGACTCATCCCACATGTCCTCATTAGCTAATAAGGGGTTACGACATTCAGAGTTGTGACTCTTTAAGGGGAAGTAGTGGCCGTTCCCTTGACTGACACACGAAGGTACAAAAGGAAATGAAGGTTTGTTAAAGATTCAAGACTGTTACCAGATTCCAATTTCTCACTCAACATTTTGTTCATTAGTGTCAATGCTGGTACATTTAAAACCACTTTTCAACCCGCAATCAGTTTCACATTACCCATCAACAACATTTCCACATCCCCTTATATTTTGACATGGTACAGAGTATTATTGAGGTCCTCAATAATGTCTGAATTTCTGTCTCTTGTCAGCAATCTCACCTTGTGAAGACAGGAATGAACCATAGTTTCTTATCTTCTCCAAACACCTGCTCCAGGTTTTTTTGTACACTGACATTAAACCCGTTTCTATCTGGTCCACCAACAAAAACTGGAGCTGAGAAAGCCTCTATATGAAAAAAAAAAAAAAAAAGCCAAAGTTAGTGTTTTTATATTCCACATATATTTTTAAAAGTTCCAATGTGAAAGATAAATCAAACTTTAGATTTATGACAACAAAGAGAAATTTCATGAAATGAATCTTTAAGTTTTGCGGCCAGTATGTAAACTCTCACCTAAAGTGGATCTGTTCTTGGCCACTAACCAACAGTGGTAGCCAAAGAGGAACATGAGGCTGACAAAGAACATGAGTGCCACAAACATGAGAAAGAGCACATGAAACTTTGCAGGCCCATTTGGCAAATCCCCCTGAGAGAGAAAACAACAGAGCTCATAAACTAAGAAGAAGGCTCTGTGTGGTAAATAAAATAAAATGGAGGATAAATAAAAAATAATAACTTGTAAACTCATTAACATTAACGCAAACATACAGTATGACGACATTTACAGATGATGTTTTGAGTAATATAGACAATGGCACTCACCACCCAGAACTTGAGGAAATACTGAAATACTGTTGCTGCAATGAATATACAGTACAACATAGAGTATGCGAGGAAAAGAAGGAAAAACTTGTAGTTGGAAAACCCAACACAGTTATTCACCCTGAGAGAAAAAAAAAAACAATGTTAGAGCACTGACAACACATTGATGCATTCTAATGTTCAAAGAATATAAAAGTAATACCAAGGACAGTGATGATCCATCTTCAAGACACATCTGAAATGAAAACCCTTGATTTACTTCATAAATCTAGTCAGAAGAAGAAAAAAATACCAAAATGCCATTTCTCACATAATAAAAATCTAAATTCTAGTTTAGCTTTTCTTATTACTTTCTTAACATGAATTCAGATATGTGGTTTCTCCTTTTTTCAAAGAACTGCACTGATTGATAAAATGCCAACAAACCAACGTTCGCCAATGGTCACAACAGTACCAGCCTGGGGCAATCTGCCTAGATGAATATATTGGGGAGGAAAGAGAAGCTTACGTTTCACAAACGGAGCAGTGGTGACAGCGGTCAGGCTTCAGTACCTGGCAGCGGTCACAGAACCTGATAGCTGGAGACAAGAGGATGGCTATTTGAATGGGTGACATTTGAGCTGAGCATCCCCTCAAATACTTCCTGCAGCCTAGAACTTACTCTTAGCAATCAACACTAATGAAAGAGGTACATTGGCTGATTACTCGAGATGGGGATGCTCAGGACAGCGCACAGAGCAAATTGCACTCACCTATTTCCTTTCAACAAACACAGATTATGTGTGAGATGATGGATAAAAGTAAATGCACCTGGCTATTGGCCCCAGCGGCTATAACTTATGACATTATCTGACCAAACAGCTTACCTCCAGATTGAGCTCGAGTGAAAATGGGAAGCTTATTTGCTATCTCAACCAGGATTTGTTTCTGGGCATCTGGCCTCTCTTCCATCTCGTATCGTTGCTTGTCTGAGTACGACAGCTGAAACTAAACCAAAATTCACAAGTTGTTTCATTTATTATTGCAGAACACAGACTGAGTGTATGCACAATAGTCTTGTTGTTTTCAGGATACCTTTTTGCATGGTGTAGCAGGAGGGGTAAATATGGATTTCCAGTAGGTCCAAGTGAACATTACAAAGCAGACATGAAACACCAGTAGATAAGCCACTGCAAACACAAAACCACCCACAATGAGAAAGAAAAGCATCTTGTCATAACACGAATATATACTTTGACACTCCATAGTGCCTATTGCATAAACGTGAAGAGTAGCTTACCTTTTTCCAAAGTATTGGTGAGTGTAACTGTCGAAACAAGAACATTAAGGCCATTAAAAGACAAGATAAAAAATAAAATAAAATAAAAAGTGATAGAGAAATTATTCCAGGCTAACCAAAGTAGCTAGATTTACCGGTTATAATGACCTAAGAACAACAACAGGATATTAGTTTAAAAAATAACCAAGTTAACGTTGTCGTCTCGGGGTAAAAATAAATAAATAATGATATAATAGAAATATTAAATTAAACAAAATAATTTAACGTTAGCCAAAGAAAAAAATCAAACCGGCAGCTACTTCCGCCTAGTTTGCTAGCTCCTTGTCAATAACCTTATTTTTGTCAACACTGCTGTGCGGTAATCTGCGGTCTCGCTGAGAAAACGGCAAAAAATAGAGCAAGCTAACAAAGTCTGTCATACTTACAAAGACATAGCTCAAATACGTAGGCATAGTATGACCACAGCACAACTGCAGTTATAATAAGAACAGGAATCCAGGAGAAAACCCTTTGACAGCATCTCAAACCTCTGGAGAGAGCCATATTCCATCAAAACGCCGCGCTCATCTGGGCTCTACTACTATTCCTGCGGCTTATCAATGAGCAGCATCGGGGATCGATTCACTTGAGAGTTGCCAGTATTTTGGTTTAGTTTCTAAACCATTACTTATATATATATATATATATATATATATATATATACATATATATTGATAGATAGATTGATAGATAGATTTGTATACCAAGGCCTCAAGGAGGTGAAAGTAACAGTGGTACCCATAGTCATCGGAGCACTGGGGGGCCGTGTCCCCCACACTGGAGAAGTGGCTCCAACAGATACCTGGAGAAACCTCAGACATCTTCATCCATAAGAGTGCAGTCCTAGGAACAGCTAAGATACTGCGTAGGACCCTCAATCTCCCAGGACTATGGGAGCTTGGGGTCCTATAAACAAATCATTTAATTAAATGCTTTGAGTTTATTTATATTCAAAGCCTAGTTAACAAAATTGCACCAAACAGTTAAGTATTAGTAACACCTGTGAAGGAGGTCCATTTGTAGTTTAAATATAAGTATAATATAAATTGTATAAGTTCAAAGTTCATGACTAAAACTGAGTAGCTGAGTCTCTATGATTATGCTATCAGGTAGTGTGTATAAGAAGAGCTGACAACAGGTATTTGTATTCCATATCCACATATATATATACAAAATGAAACAGATTTGGAACTACAGAAAGCCCAAAGATAGATTTTTCTTTAGACTTTCATTTTTTTTTTTAGATAGAAAGAAGATCAGCATGCGAATCCAGCTGGACATAGCCCAAGGAAGTTTTTAACAAGAACATATTATTCTTTTAATTAACTACCCAATTTGGTTCATTTGTCAGACACGCTAATGCCTTTTTTTCTATCTTCTCATTTGCAGTACCTGCAGGCCACAATCAAGAAATTTGTTTTGATTGTTTTGACTTCCCCAAATCAAAGCTATGGAAGTTATGTTTCAGGGTATAAGCTCTGAATAGGTTTGCAATTAATTAGATTTAAACATAAAGAATGTCACCCTCTTAATTATACGCTGTGAATTACATCATTTTTGGCTGCTTCTAATTAGTATAAGCGATTCTGGGCTGATTTTCAGTGTGTAAATCCTGTCTTTTTAGTACATATTAACCTGGGGGCCTTCGTGCTGTGTGCTCAATTAGTGTCTAATAGACCAAGACTCAACAGAGAAAGAAAGACCACTAGGACCTTATTTCCAGGATAAAATTGGGAAAAAAATTACCATAATAAGATTGGATGGTAAATGTTTTTAGAATTTTATATTTTTATTTTTAATTTATTGTTAATAAAAATCTGCGATGGACTGGCGAGCTGTCCAGGGTGTACCCTGCCTGTCGCCCAAAGCCAGCTGGGATAGGCTCCAGCTTCCCTGCGACCCTGAATTGGATGAAGCGGTTAAGAAAATGAATGAATGAATGAATGAATGAATGAATGTTATTAAAATGTATTCATTGAATGATAACCCATTTCTTCACCCTGAGTCTTTACAGAGACATGCTTTTGTAATATGTGCTAAACATTGTTTGGCATTGCCCTGCTGCAAACAAGGCTACATTTTGCATCAACACTGTCACTGTATAGCATTAAAGATGTCATGGAATGAGAACTAACCCACCACCATAACATCATAAGCATCAACTTTGTACCCTGATACTGTACTTTGTGTGGGCTAATCAGCCACTATTTAGGTTTCCTCTTTGTCTTATTGTCTTAGGTCATTAGGTCAGTTTGTTGAGTCAGTCTTGTTTTGTTCCCACTTATTTTGAGTAGAGTTTGGTTACTCTGACCACTTTTACAGGTTCATCACCTTGTTCATTTTTGTTTTCATTAAGTTTGATTATTTTTGAGTTACATAAAAAAAACGCTTTGTTGACTTTCACCTATGCCTGACTAGAACCTTTACTTTTGTTTTCTCAGCATGGTTTAACTTTTAAATTTCAACTTACATGATTTATGATTCAATTCAATGCAGTTTTATTTATATAGAGCCATTTCACAATAATGTCCTCTCTGGACACTTTACAGACACATCAATTTGAGCCAATTCATAGCAGCCGAGCTAAGGGAAACCAACAGATTGCGTTGAAGCTTGACTTCGATCCAGTCCCCTATCCTGAGCATGCATGAGGCGACAGTGGAAAGGAAAACTCCCTTTTAACAGGAAAGCAAAACCTCTTGCAGAACCCGACTCAGGGACGGCAGCCATCAGCCTCGACTAGACGATGGTCTTCAAAAATATTTTTGAGCATCATGTGATTTCCATGGCAGAATCACTGTACTGCAGTCCTGTCCAAGGGCCTGGAGAGTATACCGACTAAATTTAGACTGAAAGAGAACAGATATTTCCATGGTTACTCTTAATCTTTCAATGACACAATGTGAAAGAGAAACTCTTTCCATGATGCTAAGAAACTGTATTCCCAGTTGTTGAAGTATTTTCAAAATGCTGCTTTCACAGTGGTAAATCCTTCCCTGTGGTGAATCCTTCATAGTTTGACTTTTAATGCCAATCCTGTCATTGACCAGTTCCCAAAATACATACTTTTGGTAAAATAAATTCTTTTTTTTTTTTATTATTCTATATTTCAAATTTTTTTGTTAACCTATTTTACTCTGAACATCTGACACGGTAGCTACAGTAGATACTTTTTTAAATAAATAATTAGAGAATAATTCAGAATTTTTCATTAACCACAATAATTTTGTTCAGTTCAATTTAATTTAAATTTAATTGTATAGCACATTTAACACAACTTCTGTTGACCAAAGTACTGAACAGAATTAAAATAAAATTAAAAGTATATATACTAATGTTATCAATAAAAACTATCTTTGGTTTAAAATAAAGTACTATGGAAACATCTGATACACAGTGTAAAAAAAAAAGCACAATAAAACACAAGTAAGAAAATAAAAAAAATGAAATCTGTAAACATGTAAATAGAAATTGGCAGGATATGCTGTTCAGCTAAGTTTTAAATTCCAGGCTAAAGTAATGCGCTTTAAGACCAGACTTAAACTGCTCCAGGGAGTGTGATGCCCCAAGTGAGAGCTTTGTTGATTATTTTTAAAATGATGATTTACAGTGGCCAAGTCCACAGTTTAGTTTGTACAAGCTGCTCCAGCACCTCCTGCTTGTCTCAGCGTGAGGCCACTTGGTTAGAAAGTGGCTTCCTGTCTCACCAGCGAGGTATGAGCTGAAAGTTGTAGGTGTTTAATGGATCAGTTTCTCACAGAGTGGGTAAAAAGGACGATGTCTTCAGGGTGTCATGTTCAGCCCGATGACAGCTTAGTTCACTTGATGGTTTGTTTCTCTTAACATCCATGCTAGTTGTGTTGAGGAAACAGATTCTGACAGTTTATTGGTTGCACACTAAAAATCCTAATATTCATGAAGAATCACAGTTTTATATCTTTTCTCTTTCTCAGCACATCACTGTTATCATTTGTCATCATTTCTCATGAACACAGGAGTTGCCTGCCTCCAGCTGCTCACTCTGGATGGTGACAGATGTCAGATGTCTTGCTCTGCTGGAAATTCACAGACAGCTTCTTCATCTTACTACTGCAAGTGATCCTCCTGTCACTGTTTGAAATTCTTAGGCACATTCCAGCAATCACCTGAAAACAGAAGAGCATATATATTCACAGACAACAGAGCATACAGTGGAACATGCAGTACTGGAAGCTGATTGGACAGTGTTTCCAATGCAACCAAATAAACTGGTGCATTGAGTTTGTTTCAGCAGTGTGTGGACATTGATTGATTGTCACAAGGCTTTATAAGACACAGGAGACATGAAAATAAATGTGCTCAGTTTCTGACATAAATTTAGATGTTTGTTTTACAAAGAAAACGAAATAAACACCTGATGTAATTTTCAGTAGTGACCAGGGGGAGTCACTGTGAGACTGTTTTAGAACTATGGACTTGCAACTTCAACCACGGATGTAATGCTTCGTCTGTGGCTTACAGCACACCTTTCACCCATTACTTCTCATGCTCTTTAATTGAGTACTTGATGTTGATATCCTGCTCTGCGAGTTTGAGGTCTGCATCTAGGAAGATTGATTCTCTGTAATGAACAATAGGGTCTCCAATTATACAGAGATTGGACGAGATTTAGATTTTTTCGTCCTTTTTTTTGGCTTGCAGTCATCTTTCCAGGACTAAAGAAAAAAATAACTTATGTCACAGCCTGTGTTTAAAAGTATATGACTCTCATCTTCAGTAAACCCAGCTCCTTGGCCTCTTCAGAGATAGGCTGTATACTCCTTTTGTTCTCAGGATTTATGGCCTGCCGTCATCCTCAGACATGGTCGTCCAACAACAATGCGTAACAACCAGTATAATTGTCTCTCCATTACTGAATGCTGTGAAACTTTTCATCATGTCATGGGACCTCAGGATTACTGGAGCATTTACCGTAGAGGCTGTACGCACACGGTACCACCTGCTTTCCCCTTTTACGTAATACAGACTCTTTCCCTCTCTCAGGGTCTTCTGGGAGAAGGGTGTGAGGTTAGCTGCACCCAAGACTAACCTCTCTTCCATCACACATATTCTCCCCTCTCTTCTTTTTTTTTTTGAAGGCCCATATCTTCTCCCACTTCAACACATTGTCCTTAGCTGGCTCGCCATCCAGTTCCTACTCCCTTTGCCCCTCACCTCCCCTCCATTTCCTCCACCACCACCCCCTCCTTTCCCTCTCTTCAGGCAACGGTGTCAGCAGCCGGGTGATGACAGCTCCTCTCTCATTCAACCGCTCACTGGAGGCAGGGAGCGGCCATCCATCCATCAGCACCGCAGCAAACCCCTCCACTACAAAGTCATTGTGACTAGCAAAATAGTAACGGCCTTTTAATCAAAACATTTACCCCTATGTCGAAGTAAAACACAAACAGCTCGCATCAACAGGTTGAGGCAAACTCCTGGTCTCAGAGATGTGTGCGAGCAGATCACGTTGGAAGTGCATTCCTTGCCGCTTTGGTGGTAGTCTACATAAACAGACAGTAGGGGCTGGAGGAGAGCCCGTTTGGGGGGAAGTCATGCGTGGCTGCAGAAAAGTGCAAAGGGACCCTGGTTTACAATGAACCACCATGATGGTTTATTAACTGGCGAGAGGTGCACAATGGCAGACACGGTGCAGTGTTATACGAGTTTACTCTTGAGCTACTCCTCACCGTTATGCCTTTAAGATGAAGTGGCACTTAGAGTGTGCTTTTTATATGACCCCTGGGACTCTCATGTCATGCAGTTGTGCTGTGCAGGCAGAGAACGCTGATGATGCTAAGCACTTGGGATGGTGATGAATCTAGGGGTGTGCATGTGTCTGCACAACAGGAAAAGAAGCGGAAGAGCGGTATTGTTTGTTTTGTGTGTTTGTGGACTTTATGTCTGTCTCTGTTTTTCTGAAACACCACAAGATGATGCAGTACTGAGTTTGATAGGATTTCCATTTCATTCCCTGCATGCTTCAGCGTCTGGACAGGGAATTCATCATGTGTGCATCCGTTTGAAGTCAACAGGGAGCACATATTGGAAAGTCTGCATTCATCTTAGTGTATTGTCATTGGTGTGTGTCCAGGTGATCAAAGAGCTGCTGTTTTGAGTTGCCTGCATTTAGACAAAAGGTATGTGTGCAAAAATCAGACATGAGCACAGGAGCAATTAAATAGGCAGACCTTTACAAGAAAGCACAGCAATGACTTCACAGAACATGGTCACACAAGTCATTTGCAATTTTCTTTAACACAACACAGAAACACAGAGAACTAATCCGCTCTAAATTCAACGTATTAACGCCGATGCACAGCAGGGAGACATGTCCTGTTCTGATGCATAATGCATGTATGAGTAAGTGAGGTTGTAACTGTGAAGAAAAATTCAACCCATTTCTGGGTTTTCACGTCATACAGCCAAATGTTCTGACTCTGAGGAAGACTGCAGAGTCTCAAGGTCTGGTTCTCACCCCACTGATGGACACAGCGGACTTCAGACGTCTGGAAAGCTGTTGAGGTGCCGTGACATCAGCAAACAGCACTCAGTGGAGCAGGGGGAAGCCTTTAAAAAGGGCTATTTTTCTGCTAATATTCACACTTAACAGTAGAACAAACAATGACAGGCCAGGGAAGAATTGCAGACACCTCACCCAACATGTGTGAAAATAAATCCGCTCAAGGGTGGAGATGTGTTTGTGTCTTCAACAATCATGGAAATTTCAGTGGCCACACCACATAGGAGGACTGTGTGCATGTTTAATAAAGGAATTATAATGTCAAACACTCGTGGGCCATTTCAGTGTTTCCTTGAAGACCTCCGTTGAGTTCTTTTCTTTGCTCTGATGCCATCAGGGTTTAAACTGAAAATGTATTTCATCAGTATCATTGTTCAGGTTCTGAACTTGTCATCAAACTGATGAGTTACACTTTGCCAAGTGATAAAGTAACACACTGTGTAAAACCATGTAATAATATTTGGAGAACATCCAAGGGAAGTTGTAACAGCTTTGTTGCTTTCAAGAGCCCTTTTGAAAGCTGAGAAACTGTCGGTCTCTGTCTAAACTCTCTAAACTTAACCACCTTGTTGCCACTGCAAATAACGGAAAATCTGATCTGGAGACATCCTCTTTTCTTCAGACTGAGAACAAAAGGGAATCCTCTTCCTTTGGCCTTACTTTCATCACCTTTGGTTGAGTTTCCATGAATACAATTGATTGTATCAATATGTGTTATTTGGCTGAGTGAATGGGAAGTGGTTGTTAAGTGCCACTAGTGAGATACAAACAGAGAGAAAACAGTGCAGCACTGGACACAGAGGGCTGCTGGGAAGTCTATCACGTCCCAACAAAATGCTGTTTGTTTTTGTATTGTTTATCTGCCTCACGTCTCCCTGGAAGACACTGACTGTCTCTGCGGCAAAAGACTCTTCTAATTGATCCCAGGCACTACAACAAATAACCCTGTTTGCCTAAAAAAAAAGATCTTTATACCATGTAACCATCCCTCCATCTAATCCTGTCATTAATTGAAAATACTTGAAAAGTCTGAGGGAAAAAGAAAAATGCAATTCCCTAAAATGCTAAATATATTTGGATCTGCATCGGGCACTTCCAACTGTGATGGTTTTCTAGCACGTTAAGCACTGAGATTTTCCTAGTCTCCTGGAATTGTTTCACAATCTTGCATAATATAGATGTTCAAATGCATAACTCTTTGCAATTTTGCACAAAACAAGTTCTGAAAAGTCTCTTTCTCTTACAGAGTTTAGCATCTAGTGGTGTATCTAGGACCAGAAGGATGTCTGAAAAAGCAATACAGCATTTACATGAGAAGTAATTCATTGCAAAATAAAACTTTAGATTGTTAACCATGACAATTCAACAATTCATGCATAAAAAAAAAAAATTTAAGTGTTGTAATTACACAGTTTAAAGTGAAATAATAATTGTATTTTCAAATTTCAATAAGAAAAAGGAACAAATACTACAACTCCGAATTCATTTCTTTTACTTAAAAAGGTAATTCTCTTTTCATTTTTATTTTCCCCACTGCATTTAAAATCCTTCTTGCAATTGTTTTTCCGATTGTTTTGCCTTCTCCTTTTAGCTTTTGTGTGACACTTTGGGGCATTAAAAAACCAAGTTAAACCAATCACATCTGCTCCTTAACCAGCTCTCTCATTGGTTAGGCAGTCACACTTGAATCTTTGTCTTTTATCTTTAATTTAATTTCAAATTTATCAAAATTGGAGAAACTCATATTCTGTATGTAGGATAGATTCTTCAAAGTTTTGCATAATCTGCAGCCGTCTTTTTAAAGTATCTGCATATCGCCACCTGTACTGTCAACATGGCTGGCTGTTAGCGAGTTGGGATGTCAGACTGAAACTTCAGTGGATACTTTATAAATAATTTATTCATTTAACACTTTTAGACATATTGCTTTTATACCTAATCCCGACACCCTAACCTTTCACCAGTGAATCTCCTGATTCCAAAATCCTTCAGAGCAGTGCAACTTCCACATTCAATAAAATGTCCTGTTTTTCATTGCTTGCCTCCCAACTTTCCAAGCAAGTGCTGCAATCATTCAAAAACTGAAGCAGTGCTTCAGTTTTCTTGATATAAAATTCCAGGACATTACATTTCCGTGTTTGTTGACTAAAGGATTAAATATAGTATCAAATTAGAGATTTTAACCTTTCTTGTATTTCAGAAATCTTTAAAACCTTTCTAGAAATGGGCATTCTATGTGATTTGCACTTTAATACCAGTAGAAAATCTCTTTAAAATGAACTCAAACTGAATACTACTTGCACAGAGAAATAAATTACAACCCTTGAGATATTTTTGCATCTGCTATCAGAATCTGAGCAAGCAGTGGGAGCGCATAACAGCAATTAACCAGAATACATAACCATAATTTTCCTTTTCCACGCCACCCTAGAAAACAGATTAATCACTGATGGTCCAGGAGGGAATAGACTGAGGTAGATGGTGGAAAGCCTCATTGGATTCTGATGATCCACTCCCTTTGACGTAAATGTACATGAGGTTCACTTGGGATAAAATCAGTCCTCTTCCACCAGTGGTATCTGTCACTCACCCTTATGAATAAACACTGCTCTGCCTATATACACACAGAGAAATTACCTCTATCATTCACTGTTACTCTCAGGATAAATTATATGGAACTATTTGAGTATAAACAAATGTCTTGGCCACTGTATGAAAAGCATTAATGAAGAATCAAGGTTGTCAGTAATTAACAAATCTCATTTTTCACCTGCCATGTTTCAGAGCTTTCTTCACTAAAAGCCTGGCTACGAGATGACAAAATGAAATACTCAGTCATTAGCAGTATAGTTCCATATGTGCATGACTATCAGAGCCCGATCGTGCAGAAAACTGAGAACTGACCGAGCAGTAATGTCGCTTAAAGAAAATCTAGGTGACAGCAGCTCATCTGTCTCCTGCAATACAGTGAACGAGAGTTCATGAGCACCCCTTTTTGAACCACAGACAAGTGAACACTCCAAGTGTACTTGCTCATAAATATTCAGATAAATGTCTTGAGTAAAGAGGTGAGCCCGTTTATGTTTGTAATTTACATTTTAAATGGCCTGTTTTTCCTTTTCCCTTCTGAAAATTCCAGTTGGGGTTAACGGTTTTCCCAGGTTTCCATGGAAAGGGTCTGGAGTTATCATCCTGTACAAGATTCCTGAGCAGGTACTTAAGGGAATCTGTTTCCATGCTGCAATTTAACACACAGCAGCAGTCAGAGATGCAAACCTCAAGAGTGAAAGGAACAGAGGAGAGAGATGAATGTGGGAGGGAGAGAAAGATGGAGAAAAAGACTGGGAGGCATGAAGAGTGAGGAGCAGACAGGAGGGCAAACAAAGCAAAGGTGAAAGAAGATTAAGAGGATGCATGAATGTGGGGGTGCTCACAAAGAAAGAGCCAGGTACAAGGAGCAAATCGAAAGCATATGGGGGTGGAAAGGGATTTATTGGTTTAGCAATGCAGTCAGAGCTCCCAGCACCGTGAGAGAAGGCAGCCAAAGGTGCCACATTTTCTGAGTTGTAAACGGCATTAAGCAATTCCAACCTTTGCATTTTGAGGCCTCCCTATGTAGACGCTGATATGGTTCATGCTCTAGGTTACCAAAACAAACAGGGTGACCGTGTTTTGCTCCGTTTCGTGAGGAATGTAACAGATGCAGTCTGGAGCCGCAGGGGGCTGGTTAGTAGTCATAGCACATGTTGTTGACCTTGTCTGCACCCCCAAGAAACCTGGACGAGTTTGCTGTATCTGATACATACATGCCTTTGAAGTGCTGTCAGATGGACAGACAGATAGACAGACAGACAGACAGACAGAGACGTGCACAACCACGGTAAATCACTGCCTGCGCCACTTCATTACTGACATTGCTTTTAAAAATAGAATTGATACACAAACCATGTGCCTTGCAAGTTTCTCATATAGCAAAGAAATTTGCCGTCAGTTTCTACAATAGTGCCTGAGGATTCATACAGTGCATTCAGTTGTGAGGGTAAAGTTTCACACCAACTCAAACTGAATATTGTAGGATGCATTTGGGATATTTTTTTCCTCCTTAAAAAATGTGCATTGAGGGAAACTGAAATGTTTGACAGAAAGAAAGAGACTGAGTCTGCAGTCATGGTTGCAATCCTGTAAGACTTTTGACATGAAATGTATGAAGATATGTATTTTTATTGTGGGTAAAGCAGTGCTTGGGATAAATTTTATTGAGAAAAAATTGGATTTGTCTTCAGTGTTAAAGTCATGAAAATCTTCCGTGTGCCATGAATCTCTCCAAAACTAGCAGTCAATCCTACACTTGAGACAAAGTCTAAAATAAAGTGCATAAACCACCGTTCATGAAGCTACATTTTTGTATTTTTGATTATGTCTGGAAAGGTTTGATTACAACTTAACTTGTGAAAAACTCAGCATTTTGGGATCTGAAGGGTTTTGTGATTAAAAAAAAATAAAACTGATCTGGGTTTGTTTCCATTAGGATGCAGTGCTTTCTAAACTAGCTTTATTTTTTAATAAAAATATTTCATCCAACTCACCTCTACTTTCTACTCAATAAGGAAAATATTACAGTTTGTGTTAAAAAAAAAAAAAAAAAAAAAAAAAAACTTTGCTAGCTTACCACATGTGACCTAAAGACGCAATATCTACATCAGTAATACACACTACTAGTCAAAAGTTTGGACACACTTCCCCACTGAATCCAAATCCAACTTTTGACAAGTAGTGTATGTCCACCAGGTCAGAGACAAAGATTGTGTTTTATGACCATTTACTATGAGAACTGGGATGGAGCCAAACAGTCACAAACATAACATCACTTTCTGAGCTTATTACATTGACATGCTTGAAAAATGTAATGAAATCAATGTCAGATGGTAGGACAGATATGTAAAGTAGAAAGAAAAGATGAATGCATTGCAATAAGAATCTTACCACACTAACACAAAGCTCTCATATTTGTCTGCATTTCCAATAAGAATAAAACTTGAGATGTTCAAATATTTTACAAAACAATTTCACACCTAATGCAATCTTATAGTATAGAAATGCTATTTCGGCTCTAAATATTGTATTAGTACAATATGATTTGCTAAGTTTAATTTAAAAATGAGCGAAAAAGCCAACAAAAAAGGAAGGGTATCGTAACAGAGCGCTTATGTAAATGTTAACTGGTAGGAGTGTGAGTCTGACATAGTCATAAATATTTATTATAACATTTGTGATTGTTATGATTATTAAAACATTTATGACCAGATTAACTAAATACAGTAGTTGCACTGTGGCAAGGAACTGCGTGACTTAAAAATGACTTATTTTCTTTAACAAAGGATGGGCCAGTGTTTCGTTTTAAAGAAAATAATAAAGGGAGCAGAATATTTACTGAAGAAACTCCAGTGTTGAGGAAACTGCTTGATCTTGCCTGTAGAGTTTAAACGCATTGCGATCATGCAAATTTCCAGAACCATCATGTGTGATGACTGATAAGTAAAGACCAGTTGAATTTTTTATTTTGTGATAAAATTAGAATAGATACAATTAAATCAAATACAATTTGCATACATTATGAGCTCAGTAAGCAAACTTGATTGTTTCAAGAAACAAAAGACTGCACTAAAAGTTGTGATCACTAAAGTTGGTTTTGATTTTGTCATTCAGTCAGAGCCGAACCCATGGCATAAGCGATGGACTGGTGACCTGTCCAGTGTGTAACCTGCCTGCTAACTGCTGGTATAGCTACCTTGCAACTCTAAACAGGGCTAAGCGTTACAGAAAATGAAAGAACACGTGAACTTGTTTATGTGCATTTTGTCTTTGCAGCTGTTGATTTGTTTTACTTTCAAATACACATACATTGAGTATGCCTCTCTCATCCATCCATCTATCTATCCATCTATCCATCCATTTTTTGAACAGCTTGTTCCAATTAAGGGTCGCAGGGAAGCTGGAACTTATCCCAGCAATCATTGAGCGAGAGGCAGGGTACACGTTGGACACGTCACCAGTCCATCATAGTCTCTCATACATCATACTGCATGTTAAAAAGTGCAGATAAATGCCAGACTGTTTGTTTAAATTAACCCCCCTATTCAGGTTTTAAACAACAGCCAAAGCAACATCACTATGACGTCTCTTCAAATAATCCAAATGAACGGCTATGCTACATTTTCAGTGTATGAAATGTTGCATCACCAGTAAAAGTTCTGCACTGGTGGTGCTGAGGTGTTGCAACAATGTTTATTTCTGGGACAGTAGGAAGTAGAAAAATGTTAACAAACCAACCCTGTATTTGAAAAACCCTTTAGGATTAATTGAACAATATTTGTAACATAATTTTTAAATCATTTCCTGCTCATTTAAGTTCTCTTTTACATGTGGAAGTGTTTTCTAATTGTGTTTTACTTTAGTTACTTTTTTACTTTTTTCTCAGCTGCACCTTTAAGAAGTATGGGAGAAATGTTAAGGTTATTTCTTTTATATACAGTATATTATGAAAAACATGCTCCATCTTTGTGTCAAGCAAACCCTGGCAGCTGGCTTTTCCTCACCTGTAGTGAATCCAGTGTTCCAGCTCCATTTCTATCAGAAGCCACCAGCCAGACTGACAGCTGCTTGAAGACAGATTCTAATAAGGTGCAGTGGAACTTAGCTGTGCTTCTTTGAGTCTCAGCATGACTGCAAACTCTCCTTCGGTTTCTGATGTCCAAACTTTTCCCTGTGGAAATAAAGATATTCATTCCAACAAATTGCACACAATACCCACAGTAGCCTCAACGCCTCCTGTACCACACACTATTATAAATTTGACAACATAAGTAAATACTGTCAAAAGTTTGCAAATACAAATTCCTCTTACGTGTGATTGGTTGATGGGAAACAGCAACTGAACGGGTAGAAACGTGTTTCTCTTCAATGTTCATGTAAGTTCAACATTATCTTGGACTGAATTCAGTCTACTAACAATGGCACCGCTGCTGTTATGCCTCACTTAAACTTTAGTAAAGTTTTGCATCGTTAAGGTGTTAACTATATGAAATTCGAGCTGCAAGATTTGTTTGAATATAATATCAAGCTCAAAGTCAATATTGACGTTTAACAGCCAGGACTATGAATTGTACTGTATATATTGCAGTGTTTCAATCTCCTTGGCAACAAATTCAACTTGCCCGCATGTCATCAGGTGGCTGATAATGGACATGTATTGTGGTGATGATGTCACTACCTCCATACAAAGGAGAGCTCCAGCATTAAATAGAGTGTGGAAGAGACGTCTCATTCGTAAAAGAGCTCTGTGTTGAGTTAGGGATTAGGGGGGAATTAGATTGCCAGTGTCACCTCCAAATAGTTCCCCCATCTTTTAAAGTCACATAAAAAGTTAAATCTATGCACTTGGGCAGCAGTGAGAATGCTGTTACATTGTATTTTCCATTCAGGTTCAAAAGCCAAGAAAAATATGGCATAACCACCAGTACTACATCAAAGTCAGGGATTGAAAAGGGTGGAGAGGGTGCAGAGGGAAAGAGAAAGCGACAGAGAGAAAGGAGGGTACAGTTTATGCTGGTTCTATTTAATTCCATCTTCCAGCTTTCTGGCAAGTTAACAGGCATACATTGCCTCGATCCAACAGTGCTGAACCTATGTGGGACAGTAGACTGACTATGTGGCCTCTGCACACACACATGTCTCAAACCTGACAAGTCTCCCTGCAGTCCATCTACATATTAGTATAACCAACTTACCAATTGCAGAAGGTCTTGTGCAATAAACGTAGGATTTCTGGGGAATGGATTGACAGTTTTGGGGGAACTGCTACAGTCCTTATGTATCACAGGCAGGCCAGTCAGCCTATGGGCCTTATAGGGTACCCTTACCTTAAAGCGGGATTAGGTAATGTTGGGGAGCTAGCAAGATGTGAAAGTAGCACCCTGTCTTGGCTCCTCCCCTTCTGGTTTTGCTCCCTGCATGATCCAAGGCTTTTTTTCTTACCTCCACCATGGAGGTTATGTTTTTACAGGCTTTTATCGGTTTGTGTTCAAGATAACTCAAAAAGTTATGAAGGGATTTTAATCAAATTTTTAGGAGTTGTTGGAAATGTGAAAAGGAAGAACAGGTTTAATTTTGGTGGTGATCTGGATCACTGTTTGGATCCAGGATTTTTTTAAAGGCCATGGTGGAGGTTTGTGCTCTTTGAGTGCTTTTCAAGTTTGCAGCTTTTTCCACCAACAATTCTCTTTTTTTCTTGGCTGTTTAGCAGGAGGAGGCAAATAAACTGAGCTGGGTCGGAGAAACCCTTCTTGCATTTTCCTAGCCATGAAGAAACTTGTGAAATATAATAAATGAACAACTTCAATTCGGCCCGAACGTTTTGATTGGTCAGTTTTTTCAGATGTACAGTAAACTGAGGGGTCTAACTATATTTCTTATTTTTCATGATTACAAAATGTATAGACTACGATCAGGACGAGGAACCCCTTCACCCAGAGTAAAAAAAAAAAAGATGTCTCTGAGCAACCTACCCCAGCTTTAAATGGTAAATAAAGTTCCAGCTAGTTTAAAAAATGCGTTTTCCCAACCAGACTTGGAACAATCCTCAATGAATCTTTCTTTTTCATGCATCCTGTCTTTGTGTGTCTGCTTATTCCTTCTGGATTTTATCTTACCTGAAAAAAAATTACCTTCAAAGTTTAAATTAATGTTAAACCTGCTTCAGAGACACACTATGGAACGTTGCGCCCCCTCACAGCAGCTTATTCTGGATCCATCTTTCATCCTGCCTGTGAGGTCTATGTTGACTCTTATCTCTTGCTCTTTCTGTTTCTCCCTTTCTTTTCCAGTATTTCTCTAATGATGTCCTATTAGCTTTCTTTGCCGAATCAACCACTGTACACATTTGAAATTTCACATTTGTTGATATTGTTTGCTAGTGTGTGGTGTGATGCATAAAGCGAAACGCAGATGTAATGTCACGCGGTGTTCCAGAAGCAAAAGATGGGAAACAGGGTTTGTCAGCCTTTGGATGATTCTGGGTTATTCACACCTCCTAAATTGTACATAATAAATGCCACTGCACCATCAAACGACTTGGTTTCACAGAGTTTTAAGGTTGGATAGTTACATAGTGGATCATTAATAAATATTCTTACCGTGAATGACATGGGGTCTTGGATGTGACAAGAAAGGAATGAACAGAACAATAACACAAAAACTGTTTACCCAAACACTTCCTCAATGCTATGGAGCATCCGTCGGTGTGTTTTTCAATATACTATACAATTTTCAATATGTTATTTTTATTCAGATAGGGCAGTTCACTGAATATTACCTCCTCTTGCTTATGCTTAAAACTTTCAATACCTCTGTTGTACCATCACTTGACAACCCATTACTACAAGTCTGAACAGCTTCTCCTGACCTCAGTATTCAACCTCATCTTATTTACAGCCAAGTATAGAGACAATAAAACACGCTGATGCTGAGAGTGACAGTAATGCTAAAAGCTGTCAGTATAACTTTAACTTTCTTACTGGAATGAGTGAGTTTCTGTCAGTCACTAAACCCACTCACTGTCACAATCACTGCTTTGATCTGCTTTTATCCTCTGGCACTTAAGTAGAATATTTGGTAGTATTTCACCAGAACCTTCTTTTATCTCATCATTTCCTTGTGACACTTGAAATTTAACACCAAAGACTGTGGTTAAAACTACTGAATGTGGTTAAGAAAAATCCATCAGTGTATCTTATTTAAGAGAGTAATAACAACAATGTTTTTAATGTTTTGCTCTGTGTTATTCCTCCAGATATTTTTACAACCCCTCCCCCAGACCTTAAAAACATGCTTAAGAAAGTTTTAGAAAAAATAGTAATCAGAAAGTGTTGAATCTCTGAAAATATTGTTTCGAACATAAATCATTTATAAATATAAATCATGTTTTGATAGAAGCTAGAACCACATAATATTAATAACAAAGGAAAATAAAAGCTCTGAGCTTCTGTTGAGTACCATAGTTAGACTGAATAGGACTAACAGCACTCTTGAACTTGAGTATTCCCTCAGCACTTAGCTGAGAAGACTATGACTTTTCGGACTTCACGGACAAAAGTTTGCCAGTTAAGAATAAAACAACTGGCACAAATGTAAGGTTTGATGCTGCGACATTAGTAAATAATGAAAGGCACAACTGAGGCAGTTTTGCTTCCATTAATCTTACTAAATTAACATCAGCTGTCAGTGTCTCTAAATCATCAACATGCCTGTTAGACCACCATCAAAATTAGACCACTTAAAGAGGTTCTGTCTCCTTTCAACACCTCTGTACGCAACCACATCAACCTGTCATTATCGACTGGCTATGTGCCAAAAGCCTTTAAGCTTTTTTCATTAAACCATTGATTAAAAAGCCCTTTCTCCATCCAACTGTTCAAGCCAGACCCGTAAATGTCCTTTTCTTATATCTCTAGATTCCTTGAAAACGTCATTTTGATGCAACTTATCACACATTTGTTTGGATAAAGAATTTATTGCTTCAGACTGGTTAAAGTCATATTTGTCAGACAAATTCTAATTTATGTGTTCATAATGAGCCCTTTAACATATCAGAGTTGATAATGGTGCTCCTCAGGGATGCAGACTGAGCCACTTCTGTTTTGTTTGTATTTTGTTTTACTTTGCACAGCCAGTAGGAAATTTAACATTCACGTTGTTAAAATGTCCATTATTATGCAGATGACACGCAGCTCTCTCTATCTGTGAAGCAGAGGAAGTTTATCAGTGACTGAAGCTCTCAGGTTTCTTCTCCAGAGGAAGAAGCTCCAAACTTTACCATGAATTACTAAATATTGTGGTTTTCTTTTAAGACAGATCCTAAAAAGGCTCTTCTTTGGAAATTATTATATTTACTTCACCAGTTTCTTTGTGCCCTACAGGTGTGGGATTCTTTTTTATTTTTACATTATCAACATTTTTTTTTTAACTTTTATTACTATTTGAGTATTATAACTATTATCTACTGATTGCTTCTGTAAGTTTTTTTTTTTTTCTTTATCTTCCTTAAAACTTTTGGAAAGCACTTTGTGTTTACTTGTGTTCCAAAGATTCAGCATAAGTAAAGCTTTGAAGATTGTAGACAGAAGTTATAATTTTACTATTAAAGTTTTAACATGAGTTTACATGTACAAGACCCAGTAGAACAAGTCCAAACCATGACATTTCCGACTGCTTTTCTGAATTTTAAAATTATTATTTAAACCAAAAGGTTCCCTGTTAGCTTTCCACTTTTGTTTGTTCATTCTTCATGATGGACTCATTAGCTTTTGTAAGTTAAGCCTAATTGTTAAGAAGTAGCTATTGTTGTGATGAAACTTTTACATACTGTGCTTTGATTGACCACTGTTTATTCAGGTAACATCGTGAAATTGAATGAATGTTTGAATATGCTTCGCTAAGATCTGCTTTTTTTTAAGGTTTTGCGGGTTGTAGGGTGGATCCAGGAACTGAGTCGACAACAGGTTGAGAGGAAAAAGAGCACAAATGGCTTTATTATCAGTCCAATCTTGGACAGTCAAAACTGACTGGGTTGTGAATCCTTTCCTGAGAAGAAAACTCAGCGATCTGGCAAACACAGAATGCAGCCTGGCTCTTATGTAGGCTGAGCTGACAAGTCGCAGGTGAGTGGCTTCCCCGTTAACCCCAGGTGAGCACAATCTCCAATCAGTGTGCTTGCTTTGCCAGCTGGATCTCTGAACACAAAAAACAACAAAACATAAATAGCATAAACGCAATTCCAACAGCTTTTTAAAATCCATGTTCAATAAATAAAAATAGAAATAGTTAATCCTAGAGTTTCCTATAATTTTCATACTTGCAAGTGTATAATATCAGATCATGACGGTATAATACTTTTACGCCCCTTTTTTTCTAAATTGGATTCTCTTTATGTACTTGTTGCATCTTTTGTCTATTCATCTGTATCTATTCTATATTCTTGAACATTCACAATGTCAGCAAAAAATTGCTGACATAGCTGTGCTAGTTAATGTTTCCGTTGACTAGCTGACTGCAAACATATCTTATCAAGCTAAAGACTCAAAATATGCATATCTACATTCTAACACATTGTCATAAACATTAATAAATGCAGGTTTCTGTGTTGTACAAGTTCTTGTTGTGACTAAATGTCACCCCTTATCGTTTCCCGGCAGACATCAAATGAAGAAACAATGAAGAAAGAAATGCAACACTCACATCTGTCAAGACGGCCTTGCTCAGAGGACACATGATTTCTTGCATTTTAAGTCTGATAGAAGCATATTTCATCACCCTTCAAAGCTCGAACTTCTGCTTTGTCTATCATCAGACAACACACACACACCTCCTTTCCATTTATTTTACACAGAGCAGAGATTTCATGTCATGCAACTCTTCTCAGTCACACTCCCTCAGCTATGCTGCTGCACCTGCTGGTGTGTGTTGTGACATCTACTGCAACCTTGACAGATAGGGATGAGGCTGGGGTTTTTGTGTCCTCATGGTGATGACGGTAGTTGCTGTGAACTCTGTTGCACACTCCACAGTGAACTTTCATGTTTGGTCATGCTGAGGACAGCTGGGGTCACAGCAGAGGCCAGATAATCCCCATCCCTGACGTCTGTATTCAGCCCCTAATAGAAAACAGACACCATTAATAGCAGATTCCTGTCTGTGATTAATGATATTGATTCAGTTTTCCAAGCCTGTGTTTTCTCCTTCACTCCCTCTGAAATATTTCATCACTGTTGCCACGGCCAATTAGTATGATTGCTCTGCACTGGCATCAAAGCCGACGGGGAGAACGAGCATGATGGGTCCTGGCCTAAGTGTTCAACATGCACAGGGTCTGGAAAACAAGACTTGTGTAACTTATTAGAATCTCTCTCACATAATCAAAAAAGACTGAGGCAAAATGTCAGCTATTTCAGCTATGCTGTTACGTCTGCTCGCATAAGTGATTACAAAGACTAAAATCTTCCCTAAATAGCCACCAGGGGGTCGAGATAGGTGAGGGCTCTCTGCAGAGCTGCAAGAAGGAGAGGATGATAGAACAGAAGCTGTCATGGACCTGTTGTGACGCAAATTCAAATTGACGGAGACAGATAATTACAAGAGAGATTAAATTAAAAAAAGCGGAACAGTCTCTCAACAGGAAATGTCACTGACAAAGAAAATGGCACTCAGCAGGGGAATTACAACTGCAGAACCCAGATGACAAAAGGAAACAAGTGGAGCTAAACCAGGAAAAGACTCGGCAACAAACCATGAACACCTACACTGCAATGCTGAGCTCCTGAACTAGTCAGGCCTGGGGGAGGCCTAATACAGGCTCAGTTCAGAAGGAGACACAAATGTAATTATATTACTGTCTTGTGAGTTGGAAAGACATAAGATTTGACATTTAATTCAGTACCTGACCATTAAAAAAATGTTCACAAAAGTTCTGCTGTTGTTTGTGGGGCATGGATCATGTGACAATGCTGCTTTATACACTTTGCCATTTTATATATCACATCATCTCACTTGTAGAAATGCCAAAGCAATACCAGTTTAATTCATTTGTGTGCAGATGAGCAATTCTGCATAAATGATGCAAATCCAGAAATAAAATGTCAGTAAAATAAACATTGACTGTTGAATATTGTCGAACTAAATTGCATTCAGTGGTGATTAGAGGTTGTCAAGCAGTGGCTCAGGTGGTAGAGAGGTGGTAGGTCAGTGGTTCAAGCCTGTGTTCTCTGAGGACTGGTTCTGAACCCAGATGAATGCAGGGGTTGCATCAGGAAGGGAATGCCTTGTAAAACATGAGCCAACAAAAATGTGCGAATACGGCTTCCGTACCACCCTCGGTAGGTGGGAGCAGGTGATTCGATGTGGTGACCCCTTGAGAAAGCTGGAAGGAAAGGAGGAGGAGGCGATAAGAGGTTGTCATTGACCAACCACAGAGTTTCTTTGGTTTTGATAATAATCAAAGCAACAGTAAAGTCTGTCTTTGGACATCAACTAGGCATTTGTGTCATGTGTGAAAGAATTACATTGAAACAATTCTTAGCCCAAAAGTTGTTCAGAAATTAGTCCAGTCACCTTCGGTGTCATCAGATTACATTTAGGGGGGCTGGAAGTATAACATACTATAATAATGTCCCTGATGTTTAAAATAATTATCAATCCATCACTTAGTCATCGTCTTCCAAGTGGAAATGTGGTTAGAAAAATTTCCTGAATGATGGTGATCGGTGATCACTTAAACATTTGGTGAAATCAAATAGAAGTAAAACACCAACAGAACTTTAATAGTGTTCTATCCAATGTTTAATAGTGCAAGTAAGAGCATTTCCACACATACAACAGAAAGTAACTTGAGGGATTAGGACTGAACAGCTGTGAAGTCATACAAAACCCACCCGTCAGTAAGAGTAAGCAAGGCTTCAGTTTGCAACGAAACAGTGGAGCAATGGAAGAAGGTCATGTCTGGTGCCTACTGTCCAGATGTGAGGGCGCAGTGCTGTGATCTGTGGTTGCTGCAGTTGGTCAGGTTCAGCCACATGATGTGCCCAAAGAATGAGGTCAGCTGATACCTGAATATACTGATTAAGCAGATTAGACCATCATTGTATGTTTTCTTCCCTGATGGCATGGCCATATTAAATTGTGAAAATGTGGTTAAGGGAGAATAAGACATCATTTTCACACATGGATTAGCCATCAGAATCCAGACAATAATCTCATTGAGATTCTCAGAGATGTGCTGGCGAAGCTTTGTGCTGTAGTTGGACTCTCCCATCATCAGTACAAGACCATGGCGCAAAATGAATCGACACTGGATGGAAAATAATTACTAAAGCTTACCGACACAATGCCACAGTGAATGTGTACTGTAATCCAAGCAAAAGATGATCCAACAGAACATTAGTGTGTGTTTTTTTGCTTGTTTTGCTTTTGTTTTTGTTTTTTTGTTGTTGTTGTTTGTTTGTTTTATTTTGTTTGGCCAGACTGTGTATCTCCAAATAGTTTGTAATATTTCAGAACAAAAGAGTTTTCTCTTCAGGTCAGTGTCCTCTAAAGAGCAAGACAACGTGACGACAGGAATTCCTGAAGGTTTATCAGGGGGGCCGGGAAGAGGACGTTGGTGACTCCTGTTGTCAGTCAAAAAGCTAAAATTATACTTGTATGCATATGCTAGATTAATATACGACTTACTTGTTACAGCGCAGCATTAAATATGATCATGTTTTATTTCCTATTTTTCTTTATCCTTCCATGTTAACAGGTATATAAAAGAAGGGTGGTAAAATGCCAATGTAGGTAGGAAAAATCTGTTGCCACAAACTGGCGAGGTTATAATGCTCACATAACACTCATAGCTTTTCTATGTATGAAATATGTGCAAAGGACATTGTCAGTAAATATCCATTATTCATCCTGATGGCAATTCTGGATACAGGTGCTTACAGGAAGTGTGAAGTTAGCATTGCTGCTGTACAGAACATGGTCATGTCGATTATTGAGAACTGTCACATGGCACATCGTCACAAAAAGGAAACATGGCCACTTGTACACCATACAAAAACAAGGCAAGTGACCTCATAGAGACTTTCACCATAGATTTAGCTTCTGTAATGTGCAATAAATTAAAATGAATTACCTCAGAACATAATGTTCAGATCATTTGCTCATGAGCTGTTTCTGTTGGCTTTTTTAAACAAGACAAGAGACCATTTATGAACATCCGAACAGCAGACAGGAAGGGAAAGATTTATGTTTGTTGTTCATGAAGAATTTTGAAACTCCATTTATTGTATTACATATTAATAATAGGACTTAAATGTATGTTGTAGCACATTTAGCTTTTAAATGAAAGTAAGTGAACATGAAGTTGTTTTAAGGGGGTGATCTCTCTTCTGAATCAGTACCAGTGAGGATCAAGTCTTCTTTCTGCCAGTATGATCTTTGCTTTACAGCCCAAATGGCTACTCAGAACACTTTAATGGTGCAAAAAATTTGTGCAACATGTGCTTCACAAGTTATACACCAGGAACAGAAGCAGAAGGGGGGGGTGCTTCCTGAAAGCAATGTAAAAATGGTGCACTGTCATGTTACAGTGGCTCAGTCTCAACATGGGAAATCCATCTCACTAAGATCCGAGTGTTTGCTACACAACATGAGCCCAAGCATGCTAATTAAGCTTTATCGATTTTGTAATGACATTCCTGTCCACTCTATCTCCACAGGGTGCCCCACCCTAACTCGATCCAGATGAGCTCCATAATGTCATACTTGGAGGGAAACCAATCTTACATGACAGAAGTGGGTGGGTATTTCTTTACTTCTGATAAAAATGGGGAGAGTAGGAAAAAAGATTTCTTAAGGGACACTCTATTAAAGAAAATGCATGAGGCCTTTTCCACAGCTGTTTTGCACATTGGCCTGAGTCAAAGAGCGCGGCTAGTAATGGAGTGATAGGCCATATGAAGGCTCGCTCCACTGAGGGCCATTTTATTGTTTTCTGGGTGTTTAAGAAGAACACTAGCAGACCGCACACAATCATGCCTTTTTTTCTTTTGTTTCTCACACAGACGAAGACAAAGCTTGAACTTTAACATAATCAACTTAATGATGACGATATTATGAGATAAAGTATCATATAATTAGATACAGATTTTAAAGCCATCAACAATATAAATAGTAATCCAGATTAGCAGGGGTTTATATCTCTGGCAGAATTCATTGTTTAGATTAGGTAAACTGCTAATCACATAACTGGAAACTTCCTGTTTCCTTTGATTATATAAAAAAAGGTCATCTACAATCAAGACCTAGAATTAAACTGTGATTATTTTCAGATACCACAAATTTTGTGTGACATCTTTCTTCAGTGCAACATGTTGCTACACATTCAGAACCAATTAACATGGCTTTAATATACTAACATGGCTATACTGGTGACAAAAGCAAACCAGCTTTTACATAACTCAATTAGCTGAGTAAGTAGTCAAATAGATAATTACACAAACAACTATTATTTGAACTTAAAAATAATGCATACAGTCCTCAGAGAGCCAGTTGTTGTGAGTATAATTTCACTGCAGACATCAGGGACATGTTTCCATTACTGTTGTAGCCGCAGTCAGTCCATACAGCAGCAGTTTGGTCTGAGCAGCAACAGACCTCAAACTCCTCAGACTCTCTCTGTCCACCAGTTCCCACAATTTAACTGCCTGGCATGTAAGAAAACTCATTCCACAACTGTGCACTTCAAAGTTCATTTGGATTTGCAAGCTTCACACGTACTGATTGCCTCACTCCTACATTAGAGTCAAGAGCAATACTAAAACAGGCTGTAAAATTACAATGTGACTGTAATGTTTAATACAGTTTCTGATGTTTTCTGTGCAGCACAAGACTTAATGTTTCCTTTCCCCACAGCCAAGACTTGTTTCAGTGCATGCTCTTGTAATCACATTGCATTTACACTCAACAGCCCCCATAGGCTCACAGTAAGGATCTTCTGCATTGCATATGGTTATGAGCAGATGGAAATACGACTATGCAAATTCTACCAAAAGTACAAGAGAATAGAAAGGAGAGGATGGGAAAATCACACAACAACAATTTAGAAAGTGGTCTGGGTTACGGAGGCAGAAAGTTGATGACTGGCCCCTGGGTTCCAGTGAACTTCTTCCTGGTGCAAATTTGGCAGCTAACCAGACTCTAAGTCTGTGAAAAGGTTTGCTATACTTTTGTTTTACCGTCTTTGTTCTTTCTTTGGTTTCGATGTCACTCTCTCCCACTTAATTTCAACTGGTCTTATTATCGTCCATTAGCCCTAAAAGCATAACAAGATATGTCAAACTGTCTGATGCACAAAACCAAAGCAAAAAAGGGCAACAGTCTCCAAAAATACGATCATCCAACACAAGAAAAACACTTATTCCCAACAAGTCACATCACTTTACAAAGAACATAAAAAAGTCCAGCAGAAATCCATTCAGATACAGTTCAGTCCATTTTATTCTAACTAATCATTTCATTCAGTAACTAATCAAATGAAGGCTATTCAAGCCAAGAATATCAACAGATTATATCAAAGCTTCAGCTCAAATTGCCTGAGCTGATATAAAATAATATATACATCCATGAAAATGAACCCAAAAGAGCCCAGCTTGAAATATTTTAAACTTACATTCCTGACACATTTTGCATCACTTCGTGGGAAAAAAGTTTGCTCAAAATCCTGTTGAACTTGAATGTAAAACTTGTCTCCGGCCTGCTAATTGATACCAGAAAGCAGAGAATTACACTTTAATAATATTGTCATGACAGCATTTGTGTCAGCCCTAACAATAAGATTCATCATAAATGAAGGATTTCAGCCAAATCTTGAAGATAGTGGAGTTGCATATAGAAATAAGCAGAGCAATATTTGAAAATTTCACTGAATTCAACATTTTTCTTCTGCATCTGTAGGATAAACCACTAGTGTTTTTTTGTACAGAACATTATATTCATTTTGTCTGTGTGTTGGCCCTGCGGTAGACTGTCGACATGTCGAAGGATGTCGCCTTCTTCTGGCCTCATGTGAATAAGTCGCCTATACCTACTCCTTCTGTGATCCAGCACCAGAATTAGTGGGTCTAGGATAAATAATATTCATTTCATTAATTATGGCCTCAGTAAATAAACATCATAGCAAAGCATCCTTTGGAATTTCAAGTTTTGCAGCCCTCTTACACACATCTGTAGGGTTGAATGAAAAACTAAAAATCCCTTGTAAATTTGTGCTCATTCTCCCATAAATTGTATTATCATTTGGAAATGAAACTATGTCCCGAAAAACTGCAAACAGCTTAATTCTTCTGAGGCTATCCATAAGCATTTCAACAGTGACTGCACTATGTAAATCCAAAATCAAATCAAATCTGCATCCATTCATTATCCAAACCGTTCAGTCCGACCAAGTGTCGCGGGGAAGCTAAAGCCTATCCCAGCAGTCTCTGGGAGAGAGGCAGGGTACACCCTGGACAGCTCACCAGTCCATTGCAGGGCCAACACAGAGACAAACAACCACTCACTCACGCCTATGGGCAATTTAGAGAAACCAATTAACCTAACATGTATGTATTTGGACGGTGGGAGGAAGCCGGAGTACCCAGAGAGAACCCACGCATACACATGCAAACTCCACACAGAAAGGCCAATGTTTGAGCCTCTCCCCCAGCCATGGACCGAACCAGTGACCTTCTTGCTGTGAGGCCACAGTGCTAACCACCATGCCACTGTGCAGCCCCAAATCTGCTTTTCTATCCAGGTAAACTGGACTTACCTGCTGGAAAATCCAATATTGAAAAGGATCCATGCCTCATTCTTTTAAGAAAAAAGTCCTGTTATTGAATCTTGACCCATATATTACTAATTTAAGAGCATAGTTTTCATCTTTTTTAAAAATGTTTCACTTAGTTCTCTCTTTCCCTTTCAGCTTGTACAAACACAGAAGGAAATCAGCTCTCTAAGGTGTAGCTGTCTTTGTATTTACCTTCTAATGGAAGACCCATACAGCTGCGGCTGCTTAATTTGACTTTATGGCAGCTGTGGGAGCACTTAAAGTCAATTAATTTACTAAATAATAAACCCCTTCACATGGGAACTTAAAAGCCTCTGCCAACATGCTTCATGAGCCCATCATTATAATATTTAAAGAAGTTTCACAAACCAGCAACATATCCTGTTTAAAAGCAAAATAACAGTCAATTACCAGCTAAGGTTAAGATCCAAGGATTCACCCTCCAGTTTTTTCTGCTGCCAAATACTAAGACTCTATTAGTTCACACCTTGTAGTACTGTGAAACATGCTTGTGCTAGTTTTACAGGTTTTGGCCAGTGCTCCTCTGAATCCACACTGACCAGTAAAACCCTCAGAGCGCACAGTGGAAAGTCAAGGTAGTTGGCCCGTGTGTGCAATCAGACAAAGACAGTCAGGATGGGAGAGATACAGGCTCTTGCGGCGCACACAATAATGTCACAGAGAGGAGCAATGAATCCATGGAAAAGACACATAATCCTCATTACAAAGGGTTTGGCGTCTCTTTTTATGACACATGTGACTGGCGAACAATTATGCATTCTCTAATCCCATCAACCAGCCAGCAGCCGGCTTTGTAGAAGTTTAACCTTTGCCGTTATAACAGAATCTCCCTGATCAAAACAAGGACATGTCAGTTTCCTCCACACTTACTGTCATCATTATGTTAACATGACAAATTTGCTCATGCGAAGACCAATACGCCCTGAATGCACTTGAACAGGATAATCGTTGGGAAATGTGCTCGTCTTGCAGCTGCTTTTTATTATTTTAATGTTCCATTGGTTACAAATTATTTGAGAAATTTCTTGTGAGTGGCACAAAGCTATCAAGCTTGGTTTTAAGGCGAAGAATAAACATGAAACTGTCGAGTCCCACTAACATGCATCACCTCGTACAGTCGGCACGGTGATGCATGTGTGGATGTCTGTGCATGTGTTAGAATGGTAAGGGATGGGGCTCACTCAGTGACCCCGTGTAGGGCTCCTCCAGCAGCTTGACAGGGTTGGCGGCTCCTTTCCTGGGACTACTGGCTCTCTTATCCAAATGGCAGTCAAGCTTCAAAAATAAAGAGCCCCTGAGACCCATTCGCCTGAGCAGGCAAACCCTGCACCGACAATGCGTCACAATCTCCACACTGACACTTTCATGGCTGATTCTTTTTTTTCTCTTTGTTCAATTTTCACTCTCATTCGCTCTCTTTTATTTTTATATATATTTGCCTTTTAGAGACTTCTCTCAGTTGTGTCCTGCTTCACTCCCTGTTTTACATTTTCCCCCCGTTATCTTTTTTTTTCTCCTCCCCGTCTGTTGTGTTGTTTTTGTGTTTTTCACTCTTGATTTCTATGGTGACAGTGCACTTCCCAGGAATAATAGAGGCTGGGGGATTAGAAGGCGTGAAGGCGGATGGATGGCTTTCTCATAAATAGGTAGGAAACTCCAGGAGCTGGGTGGATGGGATCAGCAGATGTGTGACATGAGCTCAGGCTCTAATTGGAGACTTCTATCACTTTGAGGTATCAGGAGAACACTTGCATGGGAAAAAAAAAAAAAAGACACCCACTTCATATTATCTCATTCAAACTGAAGGGGCTGCTCTGAATTACCACTTAATCCCAAGTCTTGACTAAAACCACGGGAGAAAAAAAACTAAAAGAAAATATGCATATGTGTAAAAAAGTAATGACTTCATGAGATATCACTTGTGGGTTTCATCACAGTCTCCATGCTTGATGTGGCCCCATCCAGAGCAGCCACACACACACACTAAAAAAGTCTGAAGTCAAAACACATCAAACTACTCAAGCACACAGGAGGGCAGCAGAACAGGAGGTCAAACAGAAACAAGCTCAGTGTGTTTACAGTCTGATGTGACTTGTTTGGAACATGAGTGTGGGTTGTTGGTGGGTTCACAACCATGTTTCACAGCAGTGTGCAGTCATTCTTACACAGAGTAATGAGGGAGTTGAATTTCGACAAGTGGTTATGTCAAAGGAAATGCCATCCTCTGTGGTGTAGCATTCCTGGCCTTTAGAGGGCAGGAGAAAGAGTGTAGCTCCTGGCTCTGAGTGCGTGTGTGTGTGTGTGTGTGTGTGTGTGTGTGTGTGTGTGTGTGTGTGTGTTTCTTTGAGAGCCTGCAACATCCAGTGGCTGCTGCACTATATACTTCCCTGACCGCGGCAACCACAGGCGAGCCACAGCTAAGCCTCCAAAGCCAATTAAAATGCTATGAAGTGGAGTGTGTTTTATTTATTTATTTATTTGTTCTGGCTGGGAACAGCCACACAGTTATTGTAGCTGCATGAAACCGGCTGTGGGTGTCAAGTCTCCCCCTCCTGCTCAATGTGGGAAACCAGTGAGTGTTAGTCCCTCACAGACCTGGCAGACTAACTTTCAGATTTTTTAGCAAGCCCTCTGACAGGCTGACAGCGAAGAGAAGAAGGCGTGTGAGCCCGGCTGCAAGAGGCAGACATCAGACAGACTGCAGGAGAGGCCCACTCTCTTGCATACCGAACATGTTGCACAGTGACGCACGCTGTTCTGACCACATGACCCTGCGTCGTCAGAGAGAAAGTCTGTAAATCCCGGCTCGTGCGTGCATTGTGCAGGACTGGGATGGCCTCCCTTATAAAAACATCCTGCAGGCCCAGCTGAGCATACAATGCAGCCCCCCAGCAGCCCTCAGCTCCATACACCGTGCCGCACGGCCAACATGCCACTTTTTTAAATCTCACACATCTCCACTTTCAAACCCCATCTTTCACAAGGGAACCATGGCCCTGCTTCTCCCAGGGTGTGCTCATATTGTGTGTCACAGGTGTTTAAGTACAGAAACAGCAGCAAAGCTTCAGCAAAACTCCGGCTGCACATGCTGTTACAGGCGTGAGAGAACACGCTTTATATTGCCTTGGCAACATGCTTATTTATTTGCTGTTTTATCCTTTGCCTCGACAAATTGCCTCTCCCCAGAGTTCACTGCATAAGTCCATGTACAACACCAACACCCTGCAGATGACAAGGCTTCACCTGAAGTAATACCCAACTCCTGATGTAATCCACCTGGCCTCACTGAGGAGGACGAGCGTTCTTCTGTGTGTATTTCATGAGGAAGTGCCCTTCTTCACTTATTGCCTACTTATGTTGTGTGACAGTATCTCCTGCCCTGCAATAGGAGGGATTACAACTAACTGTGTCCTCTGTCTCGTCTGGGGCAACTGCTGTGAAATGACTTCTTTGTCTTTTATGCATACACGCACATACGCACAAACACGCACACACAATCCTTCAGGGCACTTCCACCTCCTGATTGAGGAATGTTTTTCTCGCTCAGCCATCAACATGAGGGGGAAATTGTTTGTGCATGCGCATGTGCAGTCTCAACAGGGACAGTTTGTACTATATCTGTGAAGATTGGTAAGACAATATGTCATGTCATAGCAGGGTGAGGAGACAAAGTACGCAGACAGAACAAAACAACTTTTTCTGGGATCAGGTGGAAAGTTCCACTGCATACACACAAAAGTTTTCATAACTTTATTGCAATTTTGCCATGAGAATGGGTCCATTTTTTTAAACGTTATATTCCTCTTGGTAAGGACGACGTATAGCATGGAAACATATCTGCAAAACAAATTACAGTTTAGTGGAAAAACAAATAATATCTGGAAAATGAAAGCTTCATCTGTTTGATCACATCAAATTGCGGTTTGTGGTAAACTAGAGCTTGCTGTTTTTATGTGGTGGACAATTTGTCAAGATCAACAACAAAGGCGCACGGATGAGGTTAAGAGGAGGATGCTCTGAGAGGAATAGAGGAATTCAGATTGCATGCTCTCAGAGAGGGAGAAATCCAGCTTGAGCAAGATACTCTGTCGGCTGCTGGATGAGGAATGATGTTGGTGGAGCTCTTGTGGGATGATGAATATGTGAAGGTTTGTGTCTTCAGAGTCCAAAAAGTGTGCTAGAAGTACGCTCCAGTACTCTCTGCAGCACTTTCATACCATGACTTCCCTGCATCCTGGCAGGAACACTATCATTTAGCTTCCCCTTGTGAGAGCTGAGTATATTTATACTTGTCAAAATGTTGGAAACATGTGAGCCACAAAGATTTTATTTACTCCCACAGATCTGAAGTGAAGTACTAACACGAACAGTCTTGCAGGTGCTGAAACTATATTGCATGTCTGTGTGTCACTGAAGATGCAGCAACTCAATAAAAAATTCAACCTGATCAACGTAAAAACATCCAAAACAGAATTTTATTTCAAATACAGTCATTTGAAGTTAGTGAATGTGCCAATTCCTGAAGCAGTGTTATGTAAGTGTTTATGAACTGTTTTGGTGGCACCCTGACATTCTTTAAGCACATTCCTGGAGCCGCCATTGCGTTTCAGGGTCCCTAAAGGCAGACAAACCATCCCTCACAACTTTGCGTTCCAGCCTGGAGCATCACATGGCAGCGCCGTTTTCTTGTACGGTACTGTGTCCTTCAGCATCAACCAATGGCTGATTCAGCAAAGAAACACAAAATAACATTGTCAGAGAAATCAAGGACAAGAAAAATATAAAAGTGGTGCAAGAGTTAACATCGTACTGAAAAAAAATGCAAGACAGCCACCTAATTAGCCTTCAACAGGGGGCGCCAAAGTGCAAAAATCTGCCAAGGTTCAGTGGTATGACTTTAAAATGTGAATATGTGCATACATATATATAAATATGTACATACATACTCATACATTTTTTTTAATATTTGCAGAATTTTATCTATTTTTGTTTGTGTTGGTTTCGCATTGAACTAAAAGTATAGTACACCTTTTATAAATAAACTGAACACAGATAATAAACTTAATTATGTTGGATCCTTTAAAAGGCCTATGTGTTTGTGAGTATAACATAATGATCTGGTGATCAGTCTTGCAAACAGTTTAAATGACTTGGGTAACTGGGCTTGGTCACACCAAAATATTAACTTTGTGTTTCTTGAACTACTCTTTTGGAGAACAGCCTACCTGCTAATGGTGGTTGTTTTGCTGCGTGACTTAATGAATTTCATCTAAATCTGTCATGCAATATTTTATTTATTTGTTTGTTTATTTGTTTATTTTTGTCTTTTCCAGCATTTAAGCAATCAGAATAATGGTATGAATGATGTGTTCTACTGAGCAAATTTACTTTGCCAAAAGGAGCTTCATAGATATAATGATCACCTTGATATTCTCGATTTTATTTTATTTTTTTTATTTTAATTGTTTGTATTACAGAGCTTGCACAGCTGGACCAGAGCGGAGAGGATAGAAAAGGGACAGAGAACTGAAAAAAACCAGAGAAAACACCTTGTAGAGAGAGAAAGAGAGAGAAAAACATACAAACATATGCATACATGCACATGTACACACATACACACCTGCCTATATATACACATGTGCATACACATACACACACACACACACACATATACGCATACAAATAAACCAAAGATTCATTGTCCCTCTGCATGAGGACAAAGCCATCAAATGTCAGTAGCACCAGAAACTAACAAGTTAAATGCCATGCGTCCGCCCAGGAGGTGGGGGGGCAGCCAGAATTCCCCACAGTCAGGGGGAACAGGCCCAAGTGGGGTCAGACCAGCAAGGGCCGGCTCCACCGGACACCGGCCGCTCAGGGCAGACAGAGCATGGGTCCCACGGCCCCAAAAGCCTGAATGCAACCCCCCACAGACAGAGGGCCCATCCCAAGCCAATGGAGGGCCAGGAGCTCCAGAGTGGCAGCCAGGTCGCACCCCAGTGCACCAGTCACCTTCTCCAAGCTCTGATTCAAACACACACCCCCACTCCACCTCCACGCACCCACTCCTCCCTACACACACACACACCCCCCAACACCTCCCCACGCCTCCTATCATACACTGCCCTATTTACGTGCTCACACCTCCCACCCCCTCCCTCCACTTCTACATACCCACACACGCCCCATCACACACACCCCTACCCCACCCCACATACATATTCCCCCTTTACTCACACAGACACCCCATCCTACACTCCCCCACCCCATCCCCACTCACACACTCCACTCGACACAAACACACACACACCCCTACACCCGCTCCATCTACCTTCAGAGTCCTTCTTATCCACAAGCACACTCCATCATACACACACCCAACCCATCACGCCCCCCGCCACACACCAACAATATTTCAAAGCATATAAGCTTAAAAACCATTAGACCATGCCTTTTGCATGCACTCAATTTTTGTCTCTGTACTGTGTTATTTGGTGAGGTCAGTGAGCTTGGAGCTACTGTAGTGGAGTAGCTCATCTTTATTCTGGTAACCTTGATTTTTTTTCTTCCACTTTTTCCTCAGTAAAACATGCCTGAGAAACATCACTGCAGATTTTTTTTTTCCCTATTAAAAAAGAAAAAAAAACTGAACCAACGGTTGTCCAATATTGGCTTTTTTTTAATGATATCCAATATACTGATATTCTCCAACTCTTAAATTTTTTATGTCAATATCAACTGATATTGATGTTTTTGGAGCATATTGTGCCAAACATACAAAAATATCTGGAAAACTATGCATGACATCTGTTATATTTTGTTGTTTTGAATTAGGGGAGACGTAACTGAAGAGCTTGATGAATAATATGTTCATATTGTGTAAAAGTTGTGTCATTAAAAGAGTAAAAAAAAACGATACAGATCATTTCCGACATTGCATTCAATGCCGATATCGGCTGATGATATCAGTGGGCCAGAAATATTGGACATCTTTACACTTACCTTAAAGTTATTTTTCTCAAAGGACAGAAAAGGGTGGGTCCACAGCTGCTGAAAGGTGTTGTAAATGAAATCATATTGGGAACCAATGCTTGACAGGATGTCACTATGAGTTGTATTTTGAGTATGAACAAATTACCTACATGGTCATTTCAGTTGGAGGAATGTAATGCACACAGAATAGTCTGTATTTCAATAGAAGTTTCCAAAAGCAGGGGATAGGGATGGGTGTAATTTATTTCTGTGATGCATGCATACCATCTCATATCACATCACCACTTTGATCTTCCTTTCTAATCGTGGATGGGGTTTTTTTTTCTTCCTTTTCCTTTGGTTGAAAAAACAAACAGTGGCATTCTTTCCAATCAAGTCTACTGTATGATCAGGCACGTATTTGTTTTTCTTTTTTTACCCCAATTCCAATCAAGTCCTGATGGAATTACAGCATTATTCCATGGAAACTGCCTCGCATGAGCAGGTGTTTTTGGCTCTCCAGCTGACTGCCAGACAGAGCAGGCTGGGGTGCAGCTGACTGTTAGCGTTAATGTGAAGTGACAGGTCCTCTGAAGCTGGGAAAGAATACAAGTTCATTCTACTTTCTAGAGCTGCTCTGAGAGTTATCAGGTTAACCACAGGTTAAACACAAATCTGAGAAAATCTCCTAGATCCAACACTACTAAATTTTTTACTTGACAAGTTCAACTGCAGTTGATTCAGTGGCACGGTATCTCCTACTTTAATACACTTATTTAATGCTTGACACTCAGGTATATCAAGCAAAGATAAAAGTTCAACATTCTTGGATATCACTGCCATAGTAAAGCAACAAGACAAATGAATATTTTCAGCTTTGAGTACATTCAAGTGAATAATTTGTCAAGAAAATACTTCTTAAAGGGCTTAAATTAATTCTGAATGCTGCATCTTTCATGACACACATTTATTTGCCTCATGAACATGAAAAAAAAATCCATTAATCATATGTCAAACAAAAGTCAACTTTCATTTTCCACGCTTTTCTTTTTCTTGTTTTTGCAGGTTGGCTTTCCTCTGCTCTGCAGCTTCACAGACATGAGAGCGTCAGCTCTGATTTGACATCCACCTCATTGCAGCAGGTGTTTTGAAAGCAGACACACATGCCATAAATCCTATGAAGATCATTTTCACAGGCAAACAAAATGTCATCAATCCAACCAACTACCAGGTTTTCGATCGAAAGCAGAAACCAGCAGGAATCTTGCTCACATCTGTTTCTTGTGATACTGACGGACAAAAGTCATGAAATCACTCTCTACAGCAAGGCGGGGAGGGAGAGAAGAATAGAGAGAGTCGAAAGTCAATGTGTTTCCAATAAGAGAGCGATAGATAAACCGTCATTTATCTGAGGTTTGGCCTTGGAGAACAACCATTAAATTCACACCACTAGTGAACAGTCTTCTTTAATGAAAACAGGTTCCTCTATCAGTCCTGGACATCATCAGCTGCTGGTTGTTTTTAGCCAGAATCCAGCCATGCTGACAGCATGAGTGGTAAACTGGGAGGAAGGTGCACGCAAGGCTCCAACCTGCACAGTCCAAGCTGAACCTCTGACACAATAACTGAACAACTGCCATGGCAGCCTGGACAGGGAACAGAGAAAGTACCACATCTGTTAAACTCATGACCGGACTGATCCACACTGGGTCTCAGCCCCTCTGCTGGAGCAACAAACCAGAAGTCACCTTCAGACTCCTTCCACACCTCGCCCCCTCATCCCTGCACCGATTCCCAAAAACATGATATCCTCCAATAAAGAACATGCTGTATTTGAATCTCCGAACAATGGCACCTAATACCGTTCACAGAGCAGCTTGCTGAGATGACAACACTGCTGAGTTGAACTTCTTGTCAGTGTTTTAATATTGCGAGGCAGAGGACGTACGAGTGAAACCTTATGGGCCAGGTGCATCCGCAGAACGGTCATGAGAAGAGGCGGACAAAAGACGGGCATTGTGAGGACAATGAAAAAACCATGTGTCTGTGGGTAGTTGCAGATCCTAAGGTTAGGGATGTAAAGTTTCATAATGTAGCGATCGCTCTGCAAAAACCTAAACAAGCCTGTGATTTTAACAATGCTGCTTTCCGTCTTCCCTGGAAAATGGCTTATGTCTGGACCTCTGGAATGTGTTTATGGACGCCTGTCCACCTGACAAAACCATCGGCAGATATATGAACTACTGTCACAACTCACTTCAAAGATTGTGCTCATATCTTCCAAAGGGGCTGCCGCTGTGTGTGTTCTGTCTCCATCATGCTAAAGTTAAATTTAACACAAGGAAATGTACCACAAAAATAGAAACCTCCAGGCCCAGTTCTTCCATTTCACATGTATAGAACCAGCTATCAGTATTTTAAATAGACCAAGATACAGTAATGTATCCATGCTACTGCAGTTTGTGACCAGAAAAGATTCAGCTTCCTCAAGTGTCACTTCTTTGCAGTCTTATTTCATTAGTTAAAAGTCATTTTCATGCACCATGTACCTAAGATGTCGACTTTTTGCTTCTCACTCTCAATGTTTCAGCCATCGGTTAACTTATTGTAATCGGATATTTCAAAGGAACCTACTCACTTCATTTAGAAAGGTTCACTTGACACATGGGCCAAAATATTTCCTATAGCAATCTGGTTGTGGGACCCACTGCACATGTGCTTAGTGTTTCCCTCCACTGGTCCTTCCTGCAGGTTCTCGTTTGGCCCCCAGACTTCACACTGGGATGATGTCATGAAAATAAAAGTCACTTTTCTAGGTGCAGGGGAGGTTTCGCAAATTTGAAACCAACATGGTTTTGAAAAAAAGAATTATTCATGGTCTGAGCAGTGAAATTCAGCACTGTTTGAGGTTGGAGGTGGTGTCCTAGCAACAATTTTATTGAGGTGTCTTTTACAGTTTTGGCTTGTGGAAAAATTTTGACCCTGTTACCCAAGTGAGCAATTTCACGTTGACAAGACAGTGAAAAGATTTTCAAATTGAATTTAAAATTTACTTCATGTCCGTAAAAGTGACCCATCCTGCCTCTCGCCTGATAGCAGCTAGGGCAAGATCTAGACCCAGTCCCAGACCCAGACCCAGTAAAGAAAATAGATGAATGGACATTAGCGGTTAGCAGTGTAAAAAACTTTATTGTTGTTAAAAGGAAGGTGATAATCTATTGTTACTGCCATTATTTCTTTCACATTTGAGACATTACAAATGATTTAAAGTGGTAACTGTGGCAAAATAATAACAAATGGACACAGAGTGCAAAACTAAAGTTTATTTTTCAGTCTAAACTTTATTTATTTTTTTTCTCTTTCTTTCTCTTATTTATCATGACACCACATTTGCACTCTGGTGTATCCTATTTCTTCACCATTTACAATGATTGAGATGCTTGATAACCTGACTGAACTCCACCTCTGTCCAAACTGGATTTATTAGAACTTTTTACACACCAGTCTATAAAATGGTCTCACAGCTGATGTTGCATGTCTGACGGAAGCCCACAAAGATCCGTGAAACGCATGTCAAGGCATATGTCCAAACTTTCTACACTTTTTAAAGGGCTAGCTTCAGGCTTTAAAGACCAAATGATTTTGTGAATCTGACTGCCCACCTGAGTAAATGTTTATTGATAAAGAGCCCTTTTTAGACAAGTTACCAAGAGATGATGTTCTCACTGAAAAAGGTTGGTGTTGGAATGGTAAAAGCGCCATACCTTGAAAATCTGCATATTTTTGTCTCCACTTGTCTGTAACTTTAACACAACAATTTTGCTCTCCAACACCCTCGCCCTTCCCTTCTCCAACAGTCCATTTGGAAACATCATTTCAGCAAACTTGCATGCTTTGGAGTGTGGGAGGAAGCTGGATCACATAAAAAAAAAAAAAAAAAACATAGTAGGCATAGGGATTACATGGTAACAAAAAGGCTTCAGCTAAGATTTGATCTTGTTGCAAGGTGACAGTGCAAACAATCACAACATTGTGGAGCTCACGTGCCTCTTAAGAATTTACCCTATTGGTCTGTATATCCAGGATATCCATGCCTTACCTTGCATTATGCATTGCTTAGCTTTGAAATTAAGCAAAGGTTCAATTTACCTGAAGTACCATTTCTTAACAGGATAGATTTCTGAGAATGTGTGTATAAAAAAGATCCCAGCCTAGTTCTTATGCACCAGTGATGTCTTTTGTGGCTTTGTGCTTTACAAAGGGAACTTCCTGCGAAGCACTGCACCTGCCAGCCACCCTCGATAAGACAAGTTAATGACCTGAAGCAGGCATTGCTAAAGCATTAGAACATTTGGTACTACACCTATGATTCACTTGGGTGATGTGCTATGTGTAATAAATCTTATAAAGCCATATAGATATGACAGAGAATGTCAAAAAAAAACACATCAAATTTAATTTGGTACCCTTCTTTTAGTCATTTCAGCTCTCTGATGAAATTCTAATTTGTGAGAACCCCATCAGTCTGAGGCACAAAGGTTTATTTCTGCTTGTTGCTTTATATACAAAGCTGCCTGGAAGTCATTTATGCAATGCAGCTGTTGCCTTAACAAGGGCTGAGAGACCGTGATAATTAATAACCTCATTTGCGTCTCACACGCAAAAGCCGATACGAGCAAGTTTGGAGTCAAAACACACACAATGTCATGACAAATTATCTGTGAAGTTGCTGTTTTTGTCTGCAAGGGCCAGCAGTCTCATTTCTATGTCTGTTGCAGAGGGCTGTGAGTTGATGTTGTCTACTCTGAGTTGATATTCTTTGCTAACATATAAAGTTCATGACATCAGAAGAGGGTTAAAGATAAATTATGACAGATTTTTTTGTTGCATACATAAGACAGAAAAACACCAAATCAGCTGTGGATCTGAGTGTCATTTTCAAGTTTGGAAAATCAAATAAACACTTATTTAAGCAAGCACATAAAAAAAAAATAATAATAAAGCATAATTGTGTGTTCTTTTGGGAAATTAAAATATGTCCAGAAAGGTGGCAGAAATAGAAACACTTGTTATTGTGTGTGATTAAACCCCAGAGTCCCTTATGATAACCCCTCAACTGGAAGGTCATTGATTTAATCCCCAACTTTCCCAGTTTAAATGTTTTTTAGGGCCGGGTCCTGTAGCCTGTATTGTCCACCAGTGTGTTCAACCCTTGGGATCTGATTTAAATAAAATATGATTGTTGAATGAATGTCACATAATATTTTTAGGTGTTTGTGTTAAATACAAAAGCAATTTGGATGGGATTCAACACAGAAATATTTGGTAAGGTTTAGGAAAACATAATGATTTGGGGTAAAATATGTCTAAGGATGCCCTTGGCCACGTCATTACTTGTAGTACTGAAGTTTATCACATGTTTTTTAGTCTTTTCTCATGCGCCTGTGCATGAAATCTGCATAGCAACTTTAAATTTGTTTTGTTTTGTTTTTGTCATTTTAAGATAATTCATTATTGTATTGTGATTTTACTATTTGTGTTGACTTTCGTGCTTTTTACACCATCTGTAATCCTTTTAATGTTTTATATAAAGCACTTAGAATTGTCTTGTACATGAAAGGTGCTATACAAATAAACCTGCCTTGCCTTCATCTTCAAACATCCCTGCCCAGGTGAACCAAGCTGAAGTGATTAAGCCCAACTTGTGTGCATGAGTGTTAAACCACATATTTACCTGCTTCACAGCCACCGTGAAGCTTTTTCCACTGCCTCTAGAGCTAGGCTGATGGCTTTCTTTTTTCATGAAACAGAGATATGTTTATTTATTTATTTTAGATTTATTACTTCAGTGGACCTTTATTTTACCAGGTATAATGTTTGAGAACCTATTGTCATTTCCAAATATGAGCTGTACATGAATCTGCACATGAATCTTTAAACTTGAAACTGCCCCTGCCACCTTCTCTTGCAGGAGTCCTCTGCAAGCTCTGCATTTTTTTTTTTCTGATTTTGCCTCAGTGCCCTCCTCCATCTAATTGTCATGCAGTTTGGAGTTTGGATGTTCACTGGCTCTCACGTGGCATGGATGGTCTTTTGCTTCGGTTGATGCTGCAAATGTTCTCTGCTACTTTTAGCACTTGGTCGCGTCATCAGTATCGACCCACCGCGAGTGCTCAGGGGTAACTGCTCAGGGTGTGCTTAAGCATATCGTTTTCTTGGCACAAAGGACACAAACATTTTTAAGCCCGCTTCAGCAGAAAAGGTTGGATTACCTGGGCAAAACATCACACATGGGGAAAATAAGGAATTTAATTGAGACAGGTTGAGCCTGTCCTATCTCTGACCACGAGCGGTTACAATCTAGTACTTGCTCTCATCTTGTCCACATACCTTGATGTTGCATTCACCCCATCTAGCTTCCCTGGCCTCATCTACTGCTAGTTTTTGGTCATGCTAATCATAGCTTGTGGCTTTGTAATAATAGGTTGTTGCAAAACCTCTCCAACACACACAAGCTCACAGACATGGATCCCACTGTGGCTCAGTGGAGCTAGATTTCCACCGGGTCCAATTCCTTACAGTCCTGCAGCACCTATCTTGCCTGGGTGACCTTAAAGCACCCGCTGTGTAATTTGGCTTTAATCCAGGCTGTCTCATAAGAGCCCTATGTTCAACAGTAGGTTTCTTCCTTCTGTAATAAGTATGTAGTGAATGTGATGTCAAGAGACTTTTATTTCAGAGTCAATGGGACTGCTTTGTGCGTTGAAAACTGACACCAAAGAGTCAAGCATTTTGTACAAGTAAAATTGGTCTGACCTACCATCTCATCATTAGTTGACATACTTTATATCAAATAATAATTGGATACTGGATAAACTATTCCTCAACTGGCTCCTCATATAAAAGATAGGTATTAATGTGTCAAAGCTGTACTTTCAGAGTGCTATGTATGTGATCTTTTTATATCAAATAGCAAAAATGTAGATTTCAGCCAATTGAAAATCATCGACTAGCTTGCAGGAGAAATTGTGATGTGTGCATATATCACATTATACACAAAAGCCCTTCTCAGCAAACAGTTTGTCCACTCTGGGTTGCTGTAGAGACATGGCTGTGTAACATGTATAAATTTGCAATAACAAAACAGATATGCAGCAGAAATATATAGAAAAACTCCTCGATATCTGTCTCAGAAAAACAAATAAAAAAAGATTTTCTTCTTGCTGCACATACGAGTCTGCATACTTTAAACATTTTCTTCAAATTATGTCAAAATGCACAATAATCTTCAAATATGCATGGTTTGTCAGTTTCCTGGTAGTTAATATAAAACTTTATTGTTTTGGGAGGATTTCTTTATGTTAAGGCTCTAGATGAGCTTTAATCTAGCTTTTCAAATAGATTAAATAACTTAATAAAACAAAGAAAAAGAAAGAAAAACAGGACATATGAGTAAGCTTATAAAACAAATCTAACCTCCTTAACTACCAACCAAACTGGAGGAGCCCATAAAGACGCTGCTCAAAGTGAAATGGAAAATCAGAACAAACCAAAGCGCCTTTGTTCCTCCACTTTGTGTCTGATAACTACTTTTATCTTTGCCCACATTTTTCCCCTTTCTAATCCCCTGCATGTCAACTCAAACAAGGAAATGAAAACTTCTATTTGATTCCATAAATCCATTTGGCACGTAAACAAAGCCTCCTCTCAGTGTGTGATCCCAAGGAGAGGCAGCACCTCATCAAATTACCGCAGCTATTCATATCTGCCTCCGCTCTACTGGAAAGACTTAGGTAAAAACCAATCCCATCTTTCCTCAACAATTTTCAGCCTCTCTTAATTGTCCCCTGTTTAATGACTGGATTAAATAGCATCAGACATTTATCTCACAGTGAGAGCGAGATCAGGCTCTCTTAATGTAAACTAAATTGACATCAATTGTAAAGTTATTATAAAAACCTGCAGATTCACATTTTAACTTGTTTGCTTCTTTGTCCTCAGCACTCTGTGTTGCTTGTTGTTGTATAAACTTGTTTACACCAGTCATTAGACAGGGGAAATATTTTTATTGTTTTTTTTTTTCCATTAAACACTTTTTCTTTCTTTCCTTTTTTTTTTTACTGCGAGTTAGTTTTTGGATTAAAGACTTTTGTTTTATTTTACAAGATACCTGAAACTCACTGCTGCATTTTCAATGATGTTTTATTTGAATTTAATTCAGTCAAACATGGCTTCAATTTGTTCAAGCCAGAAATAAATATTTAATTATTAGCCTTCACATGCGAATAAAGTTTAGTAACCAGATCCCCAAAATAGACATCCAATCAGCCAGTGTTGACCAAAGATAATTAATCCAATTACTTGTTTCTCATGACAGTAAGAGGTGTCTCTGCAATGACATCCTCTCACCCTGCCCTCTGACTCAGAAATAAACATCACACTTTGTCCCAACATTTCTGATAAACATGAGGTGGAACGGTGGTGTTCGATGCAAATAGACGGGTATGTTCAGCTCGGACACATTCCCCTCTCATTCATCATGGACTGCAAGCGCAGAGCATCCTCAAAGTTTTTTTTAAAAAAGCAAATCCTGGCCTCCTGCAGGAACTTTCTTATTTATCAACCTACTGGCATTTCATTGCTGCATCCCATTCATGTCACAACCTGACAGTGCATGGAAAATCACATCCGTCTAATAGCTTCACAACACTTCGGGGCACGGTGTTAAGAATTGTGATTAATCAGTGTCAGAGATGCATGAAAATCCCAAATGTTAAATATCTACTCTAAATTTTTTTTTAAAAATCAAGATTATTTAATAGATTAAATACAAGATGGCATCTGTGTTTGTTTGGCTACAAATGCCGAGATTGATGAAACCCTTGTGTGGGAGTTGAACAACAGGTGTCTTTGTGCGCACAAGGCTGCAGTGAGCAGAGAGCGGTCGGCGATTTGGGTTTCATTCTTTGAAAGTGATATGGGTGAGCTGCTTTTCTCAGGCCTAACCCCAGCTCTCCCGTTGATGGACAGACCACCCAACTCTCAGCTCTTACAGGCACACAGTGGGGCCGCTCGCACCAAAAGGCAGTCCCCCTGTCATCCTCCTTTGGGAGGGAAATGGATGTCAGGGTCTCCTGCAAAAATCCGACGCCCAGCATTACACAAATGGATACCACTGCAATACATTCATTGCTTTACAAACCCGCTTATATTAGTCTCTCAAAATGTGACAGAAGCAGTAACCAGCAGCAAAAAAAAAAAAAAAAAAAATTCCTGCTCTTTGTTGATGTACAGAAAGATATCTCGAAGGGAAAATAGGATAGTGCGATCAAGTCAACTCCCCAAAGAATAATGACAGTTTCATTGTAATGTTTCCCCCTTCGTCTCTCCAACACAGCCCCCAGTTTCTCTGTTTCACTTTACTGTGAGACTTTTAGGAGGTTTCTGCCACATATTCTGATCACAATAAAGATTCCCTGTAGACATCACCGTGCCAGAGCGGAGGATGCCAGAGCCATTGGTCAGAGGCAGAGAACAGAGCTGCTCAACTGTCAGCAAGTTGCGGCCAAAAGTGGACTCAGACTGGGACTAAAGATTCACACCCATCTTCCCCCCTCTACAGAAACTGATCAGTTTAAACTGATCAGTGACTGGGCAGAGAAAGCCAGCACACGCTTATTTTTTACGTTTGGTAGCTAACGCTTGTATTTTTTTGGAAGAAACTGCGAAAAATAAAGAAAGTTGAAGATGGAGGCGCAAATCTATATATTCTTTCCCCAACTAACAAGCATGAAAACAGTCAAATGCTGCATCTAATCTCAAGCCACTCCACTTGTCCTGGCACATCAGACCTACTGTCTTCTTGGACGCAGCTCCTCCATCTATCATCCTCCCAGACCTATTTATCTGTCAGAAGACATGCAGATAAATACACTGAAACACAACGAGCCCGGTTAGCAAAAGCATACAAGTTGTGTTTGGCTGGTGAAGTGGGCAACCCTGCGAGTCCAAATCCTAAACATATGTTCCCCCCCTTCATTGGATGAGATCTGAGATACTGATAATTACTTTCATGGCTTTTTCTGGGGTGAGCTCTTAAATGAGGGAACCCTTCCCCAATTAAACTGGGGCCCCGTGTGTCTCTCCAGTGACTAGATTGAATAGTTCAGCCAACAAACAACACTATGTGAGCCACACAAATTAAAACCTAACATCGCAAGGGGAAAAGAAAAAAAAAAGATAGTTGGCCTCTGCTTAATGCGGTTTATGTCAACATAAGCATTTAATCCATATGCTTATGAAAGCGTGAAATCTTGACTTGAGCTTTGAATTAGTGTCTCTCCTGGAGTAATCCAGCATCCTCCCCTGATATAAATCAATCTATTGCCACATACATCATAACGGCATATTAAACAATGGGGCTGAGAAGAAATTAAGCCCATGATTAATTTTTCTCTGGACATTTTTGTTAAAACGCTTACTTCATCCTGTACTTTACTCATTACTCAAACACATCTGGCTGACAGGTGCCCCGTCTGCTAAACATTGAGTAATTTCATTCCAGCAAAGAGGACCAAATGGAGAGCAGTGGAGGATAAGGTACTCTATCTTCTATCTGTGATGACATCAGGGCTCCGAGAGCTTGTTAGAGATGGAGCGCAACATCGACGTTGCTTGGTTTCTATAGCCCACCGCTGTCAGTGCCCTTTCAAAGCGCTGATTACTCCACTTCCAAAGGGCCTAATCTCTGTAAACAATCTCTGTTTTCATTATCTTTTAAACTGATTAACCAGATGAATATAACTTTCCAGCGCTGGGGCTCAGACAGAAAAAAAAAAAAAAAAGCCCTGCCATATTGATGCCAGCTGTAGCTGCATGACCTTACAAGAGGAATAAAGCTGCGATACAAACACAGATAGAGGAACGGACTGCAGTGGAACATATGTGACTAAGACACGCTTGAGCTCTATGACAGACGGTGGATCAAAAAAAAAAAATATCTAAAAACCTGTTTGTGGTTTTGCACAATTTGCAGCTGGATATTTTAGTTAAAATCTGGGAATAAACATAGACTGTAACATTTTCTCCCAGACTAGACAGTTTTTTCATCCTCAGATGTAACTCCTAGACATGCAAATGTGAAATTAAACACGACTGATTTCTCTCTTATCTATCTCCTTCCTTATATCTTTGTGCCATTCAAAGTGAAATGTGGCTCTCTGCCTCTCCCCCTGTTTCTGGACAAAGTGAGGCAGCGTTTGCCAGCACTTGTCTCCATCTGTTAACAAACGCTTCCAATATGCTGAGAACAACATCTTGGCCCTCATCCTCCTCCATCAGAATACGATGATTGTGGTGCACCTGTCTCAGCCTCCAGCCTTGTTTCTGGCAGCGGAAAGACTGTCTCAACCTAACAACTATTCACCCCAATAACATCAAAGACGGAGATGTTGAAGAACTTGGATGAGAACTTTGAGTTTCTTTGCTTTTCTTTCCATTGCAGTTCCCCGATACAAATCATCAACACTGAACCCGCTGCCCGTGTTTGTTCACTCGTTGTTTTCTCATTTGACAAAAACCAGCTTAGGTCAATTAAGAAAATCTTTCTTATAGGTGTTGTTTAATGTCAACGAGCGGATCACTTGACTGTGCTTATTCAGGAGCAGGCCCACACATTCGACCCCAAACTGAAAAGTCCCTTTAGCCAGTAAATTACCTCTGCTAATATACCAGATTTGTGTATTCACTTGAGTCAACAACCAACCCAACAACAGAAGAAAGAAAAACAACAAAACTACGTCAAGCAGCCTTGATTACAGAAACTGAGAAAGAAATCAACCAGTCACGCCAGGAGAGTCAGAGTTGGACTGAGCTGTGCTTTTGCATCGTGACACGGAGGAATGCTTAGGAATTAAAGTTTTTCCAAAAAAAAAAAAGGGGGGGGGGGGAGGGGAGGAAAAAATGGCAACCTGCGTCACCCCGCTCTGAACTCCCCACTTTAATTAACTAATGTATCTCCATTTGTCATGGCGTGACATTGCATGATTCTGAGGCAATCTGAGCTGTTGGCTCGGCTCTGAAAAGGGGAAAACATCAGCACCCTCTACTGACGAGCCGGCCAGCTTCAGGGCCCCGGCGGACTTTGATTTCATTTCCTTTCATTTACATGAAGGTTGCTTGTCTAATTATAATCTTATGATAATGCTGCCACTGAGCTGCCTGCTAATGAGGACCAGACCCATCTCAGAGTGAGAAATTGTGCTCTTCTGCATCTCTTCACTCACTGTGGCTGTTGCTTCAAGGCTCATAAAGAGGACACACATACAATTATATGTCACACAAGGGACACACACATTTTAGAGTTATTGCTGGGAGGATATTTTGATTTATGTTAACTTTGTCAACACAGATTTATATTTTATTCGTTTTCTTTTCATCAGATTTGTCCCAGAAAACTGTTTGGGTTTGTTTTTTTCATTTTCTTTTAGTGAGGTCTTAAAGTTTTGTTCAGTTATCTAGCAACACTCCGGTCAACACATCTGGAACTGGTAGCAACCACAGAAAGTAAGCTAAATCAGGGCTGACTTAATGTCAGCACATTCGGTTTGGTCCTGGTTGAAGACCTCATGTCAGGGGTGTCCAGCTCCGGTCCTCAAGGGCCGTGATCCTGCAGGTTTTCCATGCATCCCTGCTTGAACATATCTGACTCAAATTAATCAGCCATTGTGCAGAACTTCATAGGCTGCTGGATCCATTCGATGTAAGCCAGGTGTGTTGGAACAGGGATGCATCGAAAACCAGCAGGACAGCCGCCCTCGAAGACCGACTTTGGACACCCTTACCTGATGTACTGACCTGCTTCAGGTGCAGCATGCAGACTCATACCTTGTGCTCTTGGACCGATTATAAGGTGTCATTCACATAAAACCTGGCTGATTTATGTTTTCTGGCCTGCTGGATTAAGGGCATTGTTGAGCCACTCTACTTGGAGTGTCAGAGGCAACATGTCATTTCATTTTTCATGGATTGCCCTGTCGTTATGTTATTAATGCTGATGAGGCATTTTCTTCTCTTTAAAGATATCATAGATATTTAACCTTTTTGTTCATTTCCACATTAACTCTAAACTGAATAGATGAGTCGAACGAAATCAAAACTTTAACACATAACTTCACTCCTGCTTTGCACACTTGATGCCCTGCTGGCTACAACAGAGGTGGAAGGCATTTCATATCACCTCGCAAGATTAGTGAGAAAGCAAATATAAATCCCAAATTCCAGGAAAAGTTATCATAAATCTTTCCCTCCTGCATCTGCTTGGATTTGAGGGGAAAATAAGTCAATGTAGCAGGTAGAAATTTTTGGGGGGGATATATTTGGATTTTCCGCAAAAGGGACTGACTAAAATAAAGAGTGCAGTTCAGGTTTGCGTCACCCTCGAGATATTCTGAGACATGGGACGCCTGGCCTTTTTCATCTCTGTTGTAGCTGAACCTGTATCAGTATGTCTCTGTCTCCCTGGGTAAACAAAATTAGTGTGTTTGATTGATCAAAGTTTACACGAGAGCAGGGATTTGATTTCAAACGGCGAGGGGAGAAAACGTATAGACACAGGCAAGAGGGAGAGGGCAGAAGCAAGGGAGGGGTGAAGGAAAGAGAGAGAAGAAGAAAAAGACCGAGCAGCTGGATTGCCATGTAAATAGCTGTGCAGATAGGTAGGGTTGGGCTCCATGCCAGAGGCGCTACAAAGGGCTTCTAACATCTGTTTGAGAGTAGATGTCTGTTCTGTGTTGTAGTAAGAATAATAGTCCCGCTCTGAAGGCCTGTTCCCTCATCAGACGGATCATGATCATGCATATACACTCTCCAACCTGCAGAGCCGAGGAAAAGTCGAGCTGTCGTTGTCGTTGCTACACCAGTCCATCAACTCAGAAACGCAGACGGACAGGTGGAACATCCCTCAGATAACACATCAGTGTGGGATGAAGAGCAGACATTAGTCAGAATCACTGCCTGCGTAACCTTATGGAGGTTTGTTCACTGCTCAGTCTGTGGCTTTTACAGTGATGAAGTCAAATATTATTGAAGAACCACGAAGGGCTTAAAAACCATGAAAGTAGAAAGTTTAAACCATGAAACCCAGCTTTTAGTCTTCCATTCAGCCGTCTGATGAGAAGAGCAAAACCACAAGTTTGGAATACGGATAATTTACTGCTAAACCAAAATGTTGGAGACAACATTAAAATATTCCAAGCAAGGTTTTCCCTTCAAGTCGAAAAAGAAAATATAACAGGACATCTCTGTTGGTGTCATGACAAGGTTTTTGGTTTTTTTTTTTTTTTTTCCTCTCCCAAGAACATATGCAAGTAATTTGTACGACAAATGTTGGTTTTAGACTGTGTTCCTTGCATACTAGTGGCTTCTCTAAACCTGCAGGGCTCTATTCGTTAGTGCTTGAAAGCAAAGCAAACAAATTAATTAACACTATCTTTACATGGGATGGCCAAGGAAAGCAGGCGCTGAAATGTTACACCATTACCTAAATTCGCATGCATCTGTCTGTGTCTCCCCGCGTACCCTCCCTCCCAACCCTGCCCCAACGCACACAGCGCCCTTGAACAAGGCCGAAGGACCACCTGCGTGAAAGAGGAGACCCTCTCTGTTATGTCTCTGCAAGGGAATGAAATAACATGGAATCCAGCTCTGCAAATAACTCACAGTGAAGATCATTTTCCACATGCTGCTTGACAAAAGGTAAAATAAGAACAGATGATATCCTTTCTCTCTCTCTCTCTCTCTCTCTCTCTCTCTCTCTCAGAGTTTGCAGCTCTGCTCTGCAACGGTCTTTATGCAAAGTCCTGCATCTCTGCAAGCAGGCAGACGTGGGGGGGCTTTGACCCCTTTAGTGGCCTTGTTAACCGGGTGGTAGCCACTGACACTGAGTCAGCCTTTTTTTTTTTTTTTTTTCTATGCCCTCTTTCGGCTTAGGTTAGGAGAGGTTTGAGGAACCTGATCCCAGATCTGATGATCATGTGTGAGCCAACTGGAGAAGCAGGACGCTGTCTTCTTCCATCACAGGAAAAACAGGCAGCAACTGATTCTCTGCTAGCCAGTAACAAGGACTGGAAATGAGAAAAGCAAGAGTGCTGCAGTCACTCAGGACTTCCCATCAGTCATTGTAAGTAAGTTTAAAAGAAAAATGCCATTAAAAAAAAAAACGATTTTCCCAGATTTTGTTAAGAATAACTCCACAACTGGATTTACAGTCTATAATATTGACCTTATTAAATGTCTTTTGAGATTAATTTTCCAAAATTTACAAAAGCCTGCCTGTTGTGTCAACGAACCACTTATAGGAGGAATGCACCTGTTGATGCGTTCTGCATTTCAGATCTGCCTCCTGAGAGGATTTAATGGAAATGCTGAGTGTAAATTTCCGTTTCATTCTGCAGTCATTTGGCAGATGCAAAAAGTGATCAATTAACCTAACATGCATGTCTTGTGGGTGGAAGGAAGCCGGAGTACCCATAGAGAAGCCACAAAGGGAGAACATGCAAACAGATAGGTCGCTGTTCAGACCTCCTCCAGCCAAGGCTTCTAACCAGTGACCTTGTTGGTGTGAGGCTACAGTGGTAACCACTATGCCACGGTGCGTTTAAAGAAATAAAACCTTTAACTGGACTTGCAAAGCTGAAATAAGGTCTACAGCGTGTCTATCTTCCCATCATTTGGCTGGAAAACATTGTTCCCAGTCTGTTGAGACCATTTCTTAACTCAGTGATGACTGCAAGATCCTCCATCTTTGATATTTGAATCAAACTCAGCCTGAACTGGTTTTGTTTGTGCAACTGGACCTTTGTTCACTCTCTGAAGATGACACATGTGAAGTTTGTCTAATCCAAATAAACAGGTGAGGCACTTATTAGCCTCCAGTTGCCAGTGCAAGTGTACCTTCATTTTCAATTTCGACTTGCTCACAGCAACTCATGGGAGAGCGACTTCAAAGCTGCGGCCATGCACTAGAGGTCATTATCTTCATTTCTATATCATCTGCAGCTTCTCAGCATATGGGAACATTTTAACTCTGGATTTCTTTTTTTTTTTTCATCCGCAGCCATAAATCTGCCATGTCAACTGTAAAACATGACTGACCAGCAACAGATGTAGCTCTAATAGCTACCAAGATAACAAAGAAATCAAAATTTACCACCACTACGTTTCTGTTCTGAAACTAGATGGATTTGAGTTTCGTGTAGAAGGGATTGACAGTGAGTGAATGTCAGGAGGCAGAAAAGAGAACTGGGTGTTTCCTTTTATTTTCTGTTCCTCTCTCACTTGCTCAATCTCTCTTTCCCCTCTGCTCTCTTTTCTTTAATCCTTCCACCCTTTAGCTGAGACGAATCCTCCTTTCATCCTCCTCAGCAGCGAGGGCCCTGGTGTCTTTTCGCACAAAGCCTGACCATCAGTGACTCCTCGTCAACCCCTTGCCCAATTCATCAAGCAGAGGCCCATGGGCATTCATCACCCCCACCACCTTTCATATCCAGCACCAGCTGAAAGCCACCGTCCCTCCTCTGACTTCAATGCAGCCATGACACACCCATAAGATTTATAGTGGCATAATTAGTAGCAGTGAGAAAGGCCTGCGTGCTTTGGAAGGTCCATCATGGTGTATTCCACTCTGAGGGACTCTCAAAGCCTCAAACATCTGCTTCAAAATAGATTGCACCGCCACCACAAAAGTTGATAAATTAACCCCAAACATGAAGTCAAGAAATTCATCTAAAGCCTTGACAGTGACATCGAAACAATGACATGCTTAAAGACACCATTTGTCACCATTCACTGGGAGCGAGATGCTGTCATAAATCCCATTTCTCTACAGGGAAGCAGCGGTGGCCTGCGATGAGCAGCTCTGAGGTGAGAACTCCCCCTCAGGAAGGGGCTTTCTGAAAACAGCTTGAAGGAGGTCTAAAATAACACGCTTAATAGTTAAATGGTGTTATTGATGTAATCACGCCCCTCCTCCCCCTCCCACCCAACCCGCTGTCACTGATATCTCAGGAACAGTGAACTAATTAAAACACTCCTGGAGTTTGTTTTCATTTAAATCTTCACACAGAAATAAAGTCCTCACTAGAACAGCTGTGTTTTCTTTTCTCTTTCTTTCTTTTTTTTCTCCTGCGCAGCCACAAGTTGGGACCTGTTGTCCCATTGTGCACAGAAGAAGTGCAAAAATCCCCATTCAGTCATAAATTATTATTCAATAGTCCTGTTGGGGGTTCCTCTGTGTTCTCTTTCATGTGCATGATGGCACAGATCAAATATTGTACTTTTTCTCCACAAGATTTATTTGACAGCTGCTCTGTGGTTATTTGGTGCTTCTATGGTTTTTCATATTTTAAAACTTTGAAAAGGGAAGTGAAGATTGGCACCATCACAACATCAATATGCCATTTAGCACAAGTGTGTGTACGGGCAGACACAGTTTTTCTACGTTTCAGGCTGGACACTTCAGCACCTTTAAGTAAATAAAGAATCTGGTTTTCCACCTGTTCAACTAACTCAGAACATTTTCTCCATCTTCTTTTTACTCAATGAGAGGCGCTTATTATGTTGGTTCATGTGATAAACTTCTTTTCTTTCACTTACAGTACATAGCGTTTGGGTATTTAGAAAGTACTCACTTCAAAGTATCTGTGGTGACTCTAAATCTTCACATATCTCTGCAACAGATTAGGTCCTACAGTCACCTCCACTCCACCCCTCTTGCCAGTTGCAGCGGCTTAAGCTGCTGGTTTGATGGAGCTTATTGCAAACGTTGTGCATGGAAGCACCTGCTTCCAACTAGGAGGTGGAGAAAATGCTGACATGTAAAGGTCCCAACTGCAGTGGTTGGCCCTGAATCTTGTGGAGGAGGTTGGAACACTCAGAGTGTGCACAGGGTATCTTGATTGCATTGTTGCTGTAAATGTTGCTTCCTTTCTTTTTTCCTTCCAGGACGCTGTGGTGTGACCCAAAACCCAGTCAGTGTGCAGAATGGATTACTTTTGTGTTGTTGTTTTTTTTTTTTAAAGAAGTAGTTAGAATTAGAGGTATACAGGCTGCATGTAGTTACTCAGTATTGTGTCAGCTACCATATGTGTTTTAACAATGATGGTCTTTACTTCTGCATCTGCGCCGCAACCTGTTGCCGGACTTTCCTGCCACTGGACAGGCGATGCGCTTTTAACAGACAGCCTCAAACCGCAAACAGGAGCAAAGCAGCTTTGCGAGGATTCTTCTGGACTTGGATTCATGTGATTGGATGATAGATAACACTTTTCTGAGTGAGCAGTGGTCTAATTTTTTTTTCTACAACGGCATTGTCAGTGGTAAAAGTTGGACTGAAAGAGCATAATAAGTAAAGCAAACTGATGCGCGTAAGAAGGGATGCCAGCCAGGCGTGGCTTGTGACTGAATATCCAATGTGAGAATGCGTGGGGAGTATGTATATAATAGAGTCTTTCCTTTTGATAAAACACAGATATCAAACTCATGATTACAGCAAAGGACTATCAATAAACTGAGAGGACTCCGCTGATATTTGGAGGAGCACGGCGCGCTGGGGACGCAAAGCTTTCTTTTTTTTTTTTTTTTTTTTTTTTTTTGCGTGCATGGACCGTACTTTGTGCAAACTTTTCTCCCTCTGTAACTCAGTTTATACACATCCTAAATGCCGTCGCTTAATTTGACAGCCGTGCACACCATGGCAGAGGTCGGGAGCTTTTTGGGGTCGCTCGACTTGGATTTACAAAGCTTTCCTGCACTGGGGAATATGCCCTTGCCAGAATCTCCTGCGGGGCTGAACGAGCAGCTGGGGCAGATTGAAGGAAGACTTCAGCGGGGGTCGCCCACAGATTTCGGTCACCTAAAAGGCATCCTGAGGCGGCGGCAGCTCTACTGCAGGACCGGCTTTCAGCTGGAGATATTCCCCAACGGGACTGTGCACGGGACAAGACAGGATCACAGTCGATTTGGTGAGCTTTTCTTTCTCCTTTAGCCTGTCGGGTCTTTATGATTAGAAAATATAATCACTGCCACTGCTTTAATATGCTAGCCAACAACAAAAAAAAACATATTCAATTTGTGATGCTATTTCTTTTTGCAAGCTAAATAAAGTGGTTGAACCGTTAAAATCCTGAATCACGAGAAGGAATAAGTTTACTTTTATAAAACAAAATGTTATGAATGTGAGGATTAATGAGAATATATATATATATATAGTTTAGAAGGCTCTGGTCTAAAGCTTTATGCTAAAACTGGGAAGGTTTTGTGGCGTAAAGCGCTTTCTTGACGCGCATCCCTGGTGAACTCCTGCGTGCGTCACAGTCCCCTCACGCACCTTTTTTTTCTGGCAATCCCCTCTGCGCGTGGGGCGCAGGTGTCTCTCCCTACGCAAACAACTGGCGCGCGCGTCTGGTGGCCAAGGCAACACGCTGGCACACACGCTCGCGCCCAGTCTTCACATTCAATAAGCCGCCTCGTGCAAACCAAGCCGGTTTAAATATATTTCTTACCTCCAGCTGTGGTTTTAGGTGTAAAAACTCGGTGTTGTGGGGTTGGGAGAGTTAAATAAAGTTAAACAAACGAGGTCAAAGGGCAGGTGTGCACGTGTCTTGCGCCGCGCGCGTGCCCGCACATCACAGGTGCAGGTAGGACACTGCGGGGAGAAGAAGAAAATGGAAAAGGCCTAACTCGAAATAAAAGTGCGACGTGTGCGGAATTTAGAGGTTTAATGTCCAAAAACAAACGTGTTTACAGGATGGGATGGGATGGGTGGTCCGCGTGTTTGTCTCTGGCTTCACTTTGCTTTAAAAAAAAAAAAGCAAGGTCTTTGTCAGGGCGGCAAATGAAGACGTGGCTTTGATTAGAGGGATATGAAACACACTCTTCACCCCACAAAAAATTAGAGGGATCGTCTCTGTCATCCTTTGGCATCCGATGAAGTCCGGGAGATGGGGACCAGGTGGTTGCAAGCTGGCCTCATCCAGTCAGCGCAGCCAGCTGGATCCTCTCTGACTAACCTCTGCATCACAACAGCCAGTGGCTTTTAATTTTACCACTTGTTTCCCTGCCTTTGAAGTACATGTTCACTTTACTGTAACTTCCTGAAAGTTACCCACATCTCAGCTTCATTAAAGTGTCTTCTCAAGCTGTGTTAGCCAGTGGGGAACTCCCAAAGACTTTATGGACAACCACAAACCATTATGGTAGACTAGAATGATGTTACTCATAGTGGGAGTTAAAGGGAAGCTAGCGCACAGTCAGTCAGTAACAATATGAGTTATGTCATTGTGTTTTTAAAAAAAAAAAAAAAAAAAAAGACATTTTCAATTGAAGTTTGGAGTATTTTTTCCCAGAACACAATCGTCTGTAAGGCAGCGATCGCTGAAGCCATTTGGGTTTGTGCTGCAGGCTGATTCTCTCAGGGGTGTTTACAGTGTGTTTGTGAGCTTTCTTGACCAGTTTGTGTCTATTTGACCTCAGGTATCCTGGAGTTCATCAGCCTGGCTGTAAGTCTGGTCAGCATCAGGGGGGTGGACGCTGGACTTTACCTCGGCATGAATGAAAAAGGAGAGCTCTATGGGTCGGTGAGTCAAAAACCGCTCTTTTTTAAAAATTTTTTTTATTTGCAACTCCCCCACAGTGCAGGTCAACGTTTCTTTCACAGCACGTCTGTCACTCAGGATATATTTAAAATTCTCTTATAATTTCCTGAAAATTGAACTTTGCTTGCTTTCCTTTGTTTTTTGCCATCGTGGTAGTACTGGGTTGTCAAGGTTACCTTGTGTGGCAGATGGGAAAACCACAGCAAGACTAAACAAGTGTTTCTTACTCTTCATACTTGTTTGTTGTTGGCAGCCGTTCAAGGAAAGGCAGCTATCAGGCAGAAAGAAAACATCTCCATTTAGTTTTGAGATATGCAGATATTTACATATTTTCTCCAAGTGGAGACAGGAGGGGTTGGGATCTCTGAGGTTTTGAGCTGTGTCTAAAATTTGGGAAACTTTTTCTTTTCTGCATTCAAGTTTGAACTCCAAGCAATGTCTTTTAAAAAAAAAAAAAAATCCTGGTGGACTTTCTCACACGTGTGGTGGGCACTCGGAGACAGAGAGATAGGAAGGAGAAGAGAGGAAGACAATGAAGGGGAAGTATGTGAGGGCAAACCTGTATCGGGTGTCCCAGGGCATTACCTGAGGGCCTCTCAGGCTCAGAACATTTCGAACAGAGGCTACTTTTAGGTGGGCTATTATGTTAAAAGTGCAGATATTGTTACTGCACGCTATCAGACTCTGGCATCCTGAAGCTTTGACCTGAGATGATGGGGGTGGGCGATTTGAGGATGGGAGGCAGTGATTTTGGGGTTGTTGGGGAGGGGTAATTGCACACCTGACTGAGTCACCTGACTGACAGAGGGAGCGATGTAGACATGTCTGTCTGAATCTGAGAGGCCAGGAGGTGGGGAGGAAGGAGGATAACAGGTAGAGAGGTTGCTTCCGTCCCACAACCACCAGACCTTGACGAGCTTTTTGATCCGATGAGGTTCTTGTGTGTGTGTGTGTGTGTGTGTGTGTGTGTGTGTGTGTGTGTGTGTGTGTGTGTGTGTGTGTGTGTGTGTGTTAGGATGGAGCTGGCCCAGTCATGTGCCCTCTGGGCTGTGTTTACAGAAAACAGCCTCCCCATACAGCCGCAGCCAAGTGAAGCATGACAGCCAATCATCAAAATTGCTTCTGGAATCAAACAAAGCGCTCTTAAGTGTCTTCAAGGCAGATAATGACACATGCACATATTTTTCTTGTTGTGCGGCTGTTGTTGTTGACAAAGAAGAGAAAGAGCCATCAACAGGGAGGACATCAGGCGGGAACCGTCTATAGACTGAATATCATTACAGGACAGTTATGCTGTCAGGAACGGCTGAGGCTTTTGGGTCTGTGTGAAGCAGAGGGAGGACCGTTGCATCACAGGGAGGGAAATAACTCTCCATGCACAACGAGAGGTCAGCAGGTCTGAGGAGTGAGTGTGGAGTGCGGCGAAAAGCCGCACGTAATGACTTCCCCCTGTTTAGTCATAATGAGCACCTGCCTAAATGAGTTTCTGCTGCTTCATTTCAGCTTTTCAGTATTGAGGAAAATATGACAGACATAAACTCATCAGGAGGAGTGGAATCTGCACGCATCTCAGACCTCGGTCCATCCGAAGCCTCTAAACCTGCTGCTGTCCCCCCCCTCCTCCTCCTCCTTTTACTAACATAAAACATGTTGATGTCTCTTGCAGAAGAAGCTGACAGCAGAATGCGTGTTCAGGGAGCAGTTTGAGGAGAACTGGTACAACACCTACGCTTCAACTCTGTACAAACACTCGGACGCAGAACGCTTCTACTACGTGGCTTTAAACAAGGACGGCTCGCCCAGGGAGGGCGGCAGGACTAAGAAACATCAGAAACTTACCCACTTCTTACCCAGGCCGGTGGAGATTGAGAAGATTCCTCAGGCTTACAGGGACTTATTCCAGTACAGGTGACCATTGCTTACACTTGGGGAACTGGTTACATACAGAGGCAGATAGATAAACAAAGAGGAGCAGCAGGAGCAGGGGCAGAGGGGGTTGGGGGGGTGGGAGGGAGTGTTATGGACATTCTGGACCTGGTGCAGAACTGTTTACCCTCAGCTCCCCTTGAGGTCAGTGTGTGTGCACATGTGACAGCGACATAAACATTGCGCTTGTTCCTGGATGTGTCTCGTTTGACACAGCAGTGGACTTGTGACCTCAGCAAGGAGGAAAAGCTTTCCTGTTCAAACCACTGTGGACAAAGGAGGCCCTCATGACTGCCCGGCTGTGGGGTCCATCAGGAAAAATCTAATCAGATGCTATGTTGGTGTTTTTTTTTTTCTTCATGTAGATACAGAAACAAAGGAGTATTAGTCCTTTGTGGGTTTTAAGCAGCACTAAGCTGGGGAGGGAAATAAGGGTTGTAAAAGTTCCAGGAAGAGACGCCACACATTAAATGTAACAGAGAGCACATTCCTCATTCGCAGTGATACAAGGTCTGAAATGCATCATCTGTACTGACTGTTAGAAGTCAAAGTGGAGTGCAAGTCAAAGGGGTGGGGGGCAGGTAGCATCCTTGTGATGGCTGTTGGATCGATGAAGCACTTACTATACTACACATCCTGAGTCCTAGCTGCAGCCTGGTCTGACCCTAAACATCACATTTATTACATTATAACATATCAAGCAGCATATTGTGGGAGTTACATCCTAAACAGGCAACAAGCTTGGGGGCGAAAGCACTTCTCTGACTGTGGTCACAAAGAACAACTGGTAAGTTTTGGTAAAGGATGGTGACTTGTAATGTTCAGAGTGTTGGGAACATTATTAAAAAAAAAAAAAAAAAAAAAAAAAAAAAAAAAAGCATCTGAAGTGTAGATATGGGTGTTCCTATTTATGAGATGTACAATATATTTATTTTCTACATATAAAGTATAATTATAAATCTATATATTTATTTATTAAAAAAGACTCTATTTTGTAATGAACTTGAAGTTATCTGGACTGCAGATTCTACTGAAATGAGGCCCAAAAACAAACACAAAATTTTCAAAAGAATGAAGAACTGCAACAAATATGACAATAAAATTGTCCTATCAAGACGCTATTGTGGGTGACCATTTTTGTTTGGATTTAAGTGTGATGTACCAATTAAAACCAGATATATATAATATAAGTGAATGGTTGCATGTGTTTCCTTCTATTTTATTATCAGGTGTTTTGCATGACTGGTGGATGTATAAAGACTTTTGTCGGCTGTTATTGCAATGCAAGTGAACTGCATCAAAAAAGGATGAGACGAGACTCTGGCTTGCAGTTGAACGTCTATCTTGGCGAACACTGATTGTACACGTTACAGAGAAAATCTTCAACTTAATTTCACCTTGTTCTGTTCATGATTCACTTTTTTGCACCAAAAAAAAAACAAAACAGAAAAAGAGTGTTCTTGACCTGTATGCATTGTGGGTAATGAAATTCTTATGTTGATGTAAGAATCTGAGCGAATTAACCTATCCCAAAATCTGGAATAGATTCCTTTTTTTTTTTTTTCTTTTACTGTTAAATCATCCAATTAATTCTGTTAAACATTTAACTTAAACCTCTATGAATTAAACCACAAGTTAAGAATTATCATTTTTCTTCAAATAAGTCACAACAGCACTTAAAGAGTGTCATTATGAAGCATATTCAGTAAAATTAAAATATGTCAAAAGAAAATATTGTTAAAAGCTTCAAAGGTGGCGATTTGGTCAGGCAGTTTCCAAGACGGGAAACTTGGGTAAAACGACAAGGAAGATTTTTTTCCCAGAGGAAGTCTCCCATAGTCTTCCAATTTGCCCTCATAAACCCTTTAGCAAGTAAGGATCACATTGTAAAGTAGTGTGCACAGGCTCCTTCTGTCTCCATAAGGTCTTAGCCAGACTACATCCACCGTACAAAATCAGATTCCTTATGCAACTGGATCCCAACAGGGTTTACTTAATTGGCTTTACACATCAGCATGGATTAAAAGCAGTGATTGGTTGTACACTGCAGGGGCCTTGCAGAGTCTGTAGTGTAAGCTGCAGCGGGTCTTTTCAAAGGACAGAAACAGCTGCCTGGTGCACCAAGAACCAGTGGGGATGTGCAGCAGACCTGGAGTGGTGGTAATCTGGGGCTGAGAGGGGATGGGATCAACATTTCAACATCTGCAATAGTTGTAATGTTTCTCCGCCGGCAGATATCTGTACGCTGTGAGAGCAAGATCCCCTGGGGGAAGGGAATGGAAAAGTCAAAGACATGCAGGGGAAAACCCTGGCAGACTCAGAAATGAAAACAATACAAGGAGAGGGAAAAATAGATGAAAGATGGAAGGGAGAGGAGAGTGGGACAAAAGGCACTTAGAGTTGTGGGTGTGAAACACACATACAGTATCAGGACGAAGCATCAGCTGTTTTCCAATTAAAGAACCTGTACTATGCTTATTCAGAGGTTCATCATTTTTACCGAGTTCACACGCTTTGATATTCAACACACACAAAATCTTTGCAGTAGCACCTGTTGTCACAATCTGAAAACATTTTGGCTTTTGTCTCCTTAAGGCCCCACTTAGGTTTCAGATGATCAGCAAATATATGAAAAATAGCAAAACAGATGCTTACTAGTTTCAGGTCTACATAGTAGACAGATTTTATATTAGTGGTACACAATGAAAACTACAGGAAGCAAAGCCTGAACGAGGAATAAGATGGTTTTGACTGTTTAAGAGGTTTTCTGACAACTACAGAAAATACTTTTACATGTTAATCTTTAATATCCAAAAGAATAAAAGTATAATGTGACCTCAGAAAGTGTTAATATACTTTCTGGCCACTTTTATATCACTTATAAGGTGAAGCAGGGATGTAGCCAACTGATCCCAGCATAAAAGGAAGAAAATTGTTCAGTTAGCTCAGTATGAGGGGAAATGTATATTTCTATTTCAAGAAAAAAACTTAAGATTAAAACAATGTTTTTTTTAACATTATAAAAAGATGCCAAGAGAAAGATGCACCATGCTGTTTTGCAGGGAGCTGTTTATTTTAATCACTAGCTGCCTTGCAAACAAAAGGTTTCCTTATGCAAACAGACATGCTAATAGTTTGCTATCTTATGTTTTTAATAAAAACAGCTAAATTGCTGTTTTTCTTCAAGCGCAGAGAAGCAATATTCTTTTCATTTGTGTTATTAGTAGGTATTCACATAGGTACCAATTTATGAAACCACCCCCAAACCAAAGTCCTGTAATGTTCCTGCTAAGTGGTGTGATAAATGTGACGATCATCAATGTGAATCTGCAGCATCTGGAAAGAAGTCTGGTCCTTAAAAAACAAAAACAAAAAAAAAACTCAAACACACAAAACAGATCATTCTTTTGGTCACTTTATTAAATGTTATATTAAATACTTATCAAGATAGTAGCAGGTCATAGTCATGGCAAAACATGTCGGTGTATTTGCTAACGTAAGAACATTCTTAAAGGAGGGCAAAGAAACTTTCTCTACATTTATGAAATACACCTTGTGCAAACACAGGAGTCAACAGGCGTCTCTTTGTGAGAAATGTCCGTATTCCTCTCATTTTAACAGCTACACCAGTTTAAGCGTTTAAAAGCAAGAATGTGCCAAAGTAGAATACAAGTAGTCTGGGGGCCTGCCTGGTGAGACTACACAGTCCAGGAGAGCATTACTCACAAAGCACCAGACAAAAATCAGCCACGTATAATAACAATTCCAGTCTTTCACTCCTCCTGTCAAGTTCGTCTTGAAACTGATATTTCTAACTTTCAGGAACAGGTATGGAGCGAAAAGGGTCTGGGCCTTCTGACACCCGCCTGGACTGGCGGTGCTTTGTGAGACCCAGTCATTCGCTCAGGCCTGGAAACAACACAAGTGGAACATAAACAATGAACAGGAACGCACACTGCTATGCTAGACAACACGTAACAATGAGAATGATGTTACAAAAAGGTCTAGGAACCGGCAGGCAGTTTTGAACAACACAAGCATTCCATTATCATGTTCAGCAACAACTAATGTAAACACTTAAAAGCATAATAGAAAAAGCCTCAACAAATCTAAAATCTTTACAGATTATTTTAAGGAAATTAAGATAAGGCCATAATTTATGAGTTTTGTTTCCTCTTGTTTCTCGAGCTGTTCAGTTTCTCCAGCCTCCCAATGTGAAGAGGCTTTGCAGCACCAACAGCGGTCCACTTTGTTAGCTAATTGATGGGGGATCTTGCGAGGTTTCTACTAATGAAGATTTTCACAGCGTTGAGTCCTGTCACCAAAGAGTCTGGTCCCGCTCAGAAAATGTTTTTTTTTTAAAGGTATTTAAAAGAGTATAAAAAACTGATTTAATTATAAGGAAACCCTATTTGAGAGGAAAATAATACAATGCTCATAAGCATTGGGGGTTCAACTTGTTTATGTTTAAATACATGAAGATAGAGAACTTGAATGACATTAAGGCGTATTTACATTTTTTTTTTGTTGAAATTCTGAACAGATCTTTCACACAGTCATATATATATACTATATTCCACCGTCACTCACGGTGATCACAGACTACAGCCAGGACAGTCTATCCAGAGTCAGACCCCAGTGGACAGCGATCTAGTTTCAACACTACTCCATCTGCTTGGTGCGACGGTTCGTGGTGAGCTCCCAGAGTTCTCGCAGTGTCTTTGTTACAGAGAACCATGACCACCGGGAGCCGGCTAGATGGGTTTGGGGAAGAGAGGGAGTCCGTCTGACCTACAGGCCTTTTGAGGGGCCTGGATTCTTGCCCATGCCTTGATGTGTGCCCATGCCGTGGAGCTGCTGGTACAGGCCAAGCAGGTCCATCTGGCTGAGCCCGCCAGCTCCCATCATACCATTCTGCATGGCCAACTGGTTCAGGTAAGTGGCCTGGTTAGCGAGGGCCATCTGCTGCTCCTGCACCTTCCTGTTTGTGATCAGCTTCTGCACGTACATCATTAGCTGGAAAGAAAAGTACAGAACACTTTTATATCCTAAACTTAATCCTGTTTATAAGCAGCTGATATTTGATCAGATTCCTTCTGGGTTCCCCACAATATTCCTGAAACTTTTATAAATTTAAGAAGTAAAGGAAAACTTCTTATCTTATCTCCTCCATTTATATGGATGTAGTTTCATGTTAACATTTCTGTGTATACTTCCATTGTGCTACCTCGTCACTGCTGCCTCTGTACTGCAGCTGATTGTGTCTCAGTGATGGGAATCACAGTAAAATCACAAGACAAGTTTATTTTTATAGTACAATTAGAAATAAGCTATTACACGCGCTTTTTTTCAAAATCTGAAAACTAAAAACGACTCAATAATTGTTGAAAGAATAAAAACATCGAAACCAGAACCATAGATCACAGCGTAAGCTTCCAGATTTCATTGTGTACAGGAAGAAAACCCAGATAAGCTGCAGTGTCTTGTAGCCTGGGGTGGAACTGGATCAGCATGTTACCTATGAATTCGGGCCTTGTTCTGATTAAAAGAACAGAAGAAAAATAATCTAAGTCTTCAATGGAAGCCAACTGGCTTTGCTGGTATGAGCAAATTGATCCAATCAACTTTGACTAACCAGAACTATTGATAGTAAATCACCTGCTAAGCAAGTCTGTCTTTTTAAAGCTATCAAGAAGACTTCAAAGACAACAAAAAGCAGTATGAGCTGCCAGTTTGTCCATCTTAAAGCCTTTGCTTTCAACAAAAACTTTGACTAATGCTTTTAACTGCTTATTTGTCATTATATGCAATAGTTTAAGCGCATTCCTTCAACCACTCAATATACTGGCACTGCAACGTATTGAAATAACCTAAACGTATTGGTTTGGCCTGGTTCAAGATGCAAAATTGAAGTAGCAATTTTAAAATTGTTATGGGTAAAGCAGATGTCTTATTTCGGGTGCTCAGTCATTTCTTCTTACCGTCTGCTGCCTGGTGAGGACATCCCTGTAGATGGCTTCTCTGCGTTTCAGCTCCATCTCCACGGAGGCTTGCCGTGCGATAGCTAATGACTGGACCTGGCTCTCTGTAAGCAACGGGTTCTCCTTCCACTGTGGAGACAGTTTCCACATTAACCATTACCAAAACAACTGCTTTTGATAAGTAGCATTTTGTGGTTTGAGGAGGTGAATCAAAATTATTCTTCCTGACTAAAGAATAATAAAAAAAAATAAAAAAAACTGAGCTCCACTTATTTGACCACTTACCAATCTGGCAATTATATCTTCTTGTGACTCCCGTGGTAAGCTTTTCAAAGCATTAGTTGCTTCAATGACCTTCTGACGTCCCTGGTTTATGAGGTCCTGAAAGAATTGTAAACAAGACATGAAACACTAACAAGAATAAGTTGTTTTCTTCATATTCTCCAGTCGCAGTGACCTAAAGTATACACTGCTGGAGGGACGTGTCAGTATATCAGTATTAATATTTTTAAATGAACACGACATAAAAGGAATGTTTTTTCTAAAAGACATCAGTCAGTGACAAACTAAAAGTAAATCACTTCCACCTGTGCAGCTAATTTTCTTTTTACTGCCTGCATATTTATTTACTGTTTTCTTCAGTCTTACCACCTCCAGCAACTACCACCAAAAGAAGAGTAAAAATGGACTAACTGGCACCAAATGTTACACAACAAGCTGATGACAGAGTGGGTAAACAAACACAAACTGAATGAAAGGGAGTTGTCTCCCTGTGTATGTAGATCTCCAGCCTCCCCCCACCATCCAAAGACAAGTATGTTTGGTTAAATGTTTACTCTAAACTCTCCCAACTCTGTTGGCCCTGAAATACACAGGCGACCTGTAGAGGGGGTACCTGCCTCTTGCCTGCTGACTGTAGAGGCGTACAGAGTTCCCACACGGAAGGATAAGCTGCTTGCACACAATTCCTCTGTGAACGACGACGAGTGCTGCTCGGCCTCCGGCTAGCGGACGTTATGGCTAGCAGCAATTTTAAAGAGAAACCAGAGCTTGACGATACAAACTTCCTGTTCAGGAGTATTTTAGATTCCCAGCAAATTATGTGAATGGACAAAAAGATGTGTGTAACGCAAAAGCAGTTTGGCAGTCGTGTGCCGAGCTATGTTCTAGATCAATTCCTCCATAGCCCTGGTCCCTTCCTATGTGAACAGAAGTGTGCTGTAACAGAAAACTCCTAAACGGCACTCGAACCACAGAATCACCACAAAAAAAGAAAACACCCTTTTTTTGGGGGGGAGTTTTATTTGTTTTTATTTAAAGATCAATTTAAAAAAAACTTTTACATTTAAATGTTCTAACAACTTTTGTCTTTAAGAATAAATGCTACAAAGTAAATAAAATATGGAAAATTGTTGAAGGGTTTTTACTGAATACAGACTATTAAATGTATGTCCATTCAAACAACTGTCATGTCGTAGCCTTTAAAGATGCTTACGTAACTTTCTGACCCTCTCTCTCTGCGTTCCGGACTTGTTTGAAGATACGGTGACATCTATTATTTGAAACCCCTCTACACAATGTTTTCATCTGGGATGCTGCAGCAGAATTTCGCTTCACATGCTCGTAAACCGATATGAAACTATGGCTGTTTTGAACGTGCACCATCTCTGATTCAGCAAAGGAATGCAAGAAAGTTAAAAGAGGAAAAGGGATAAAACAAGAATAATGACTGGTGAGAGCTCACAGTACAGGTCGGATGCAAGATGGATGCTGAATTAGCTGTCAATAGGGAGCGCTTCACTGATAAAATGGCAGAAGTTCTGAAGCGTGTCTAACCACGTTATTTTATCTTTTACAGCATAAACAATTAACTTACTTATAAAAGAAAACATTCAACTGTGAATTTAATAAATATTTGTACAAGCTTGAATGAACTCTTCATATTTCTCTTGAAACCCCCCCCCCCCCCCCCCCTTCTCTAATATGAATGTGAAAATATTGTCCAAAACAATAATGGAGCAAGATTTTTATGCCTTTTTTGGATTATTATCATTCAAAAGTATTTTATTGAACAATTAACTATTAACAGTTTTCTTCTTTGTTTTTGGTTTAAATTTAAATCTCATAAAACATGTTCCTGTTTACACCAAAGTGAGGCAGTTTTATGTTTTGCATTTGTCCCCTTACTGCGCGCACACACACACACACCTGTGACCTTAAGATAAAGGTATGTATCGGGCTGTGACTTTGGCATATGGTTACAACTCTAATGGATTTAGACAAATATAAAATTTAGGAAGGTATGCAGTATTTGTAAACTCTTTATTCTCTCATTAAAAAGCAAAAACATCCCCTTGAACTGCCGTCCTCCCCCAGTCGCTGTGTATTAATAGCAGCTGCCCCAGACATGCAGTATTATGAACTGTTAGGTTGAGGAGAGGACAGAACTGAGCTCGTCTGCTGCTAGTCTGTTGTCACAATTAGCAGTGGGGTCTGAGGAATGTGGGGTGCCACGCTGCAGGGGGAAGGAGAGGGAGTGGAGACAGGAGGGGTGGCATGTGGAGCTCATTACTTACCTCCAGCTGTTGGTTGCTCATGGAGGCCAGAGCTGCCATGTTGAATGAGAAGTAGTTGGAGGTGCCCATGTCCACGGGAGTGTATGCCGATGGGTAGTTGGTCCTCATGGACAGACCCTGAAAGATGAAAGACAAAAAGCCAATTAGGCGAGTATAAAGAACAACCAGGGACATGATGACTCAAACCTTTTTAAAACACTGTGGTTGACCAGCAAAAATGTTACCTGGCCATTTAATCTTGACACAGTGTCATTTTTAAGATGTTTAGTCTCACATCTGAACTGTTTTTCTAAACTAATTATTTCTGCTAATCAGATTGGGTTTGTGTGTCCAAACTATCTGCACGAGATGCCGCTGCAACAGAGACATCAGGAACAACTTTGGCCTTGTTTTCATGAGGTCATTATTAGTAACAGTATTTAAAACTCAATTAGTGCTGAAGATGAAGAGCTTTTTATTTGAACCGTTTCACACACACACACGGAGGCCGCTGGAATGAGACTGCTGGCCAGTGCTGTCAGAAAGGTTGTGCACACACTGAACAATTTTTAGCAGGCAAGAGGAGGTCATGTCTCACAGCTAATGTCTGTGGAGATTAACAGAAAATATATGTATTTGTTACACTTGTATGGTTTTACACTGACCGGTTCCATCCAGTATTGACCATACAGAATACTGCTAATGTTAGTCTCTGAGGACTGTTTTTTACCAGAACCTTCTACTGGTTGCAGCATGATTATTTTCAGCTCAGCTACTACTCTTGATTTCACATCCATACTGTATGTGTTGAATTGTGTGTATCTGCCTCTGAAATAAATCAAATAAAAAACAGATATAGTACAGAATTTCAACAAAAGGCTTTCAACAATGACACTTTCATTTGTCTCTACATTTACATCGTTTCCTCGTAGAAGATAAAAGGTCTCCTGTATAAGTCAGGTCCTGTTGTTTAAAATATGTGTGTGCGTGAGCCTGATGACCTGAAGTAAACAGTCTTCTCCCACTAAAGGCCAGCAGAATGCCGATGTTTGTATGTAATTGAGTCTCAGCTGCAGATGGTTTCCCCATGCCCTGTAATCTGGCCATCCGGTATGTAGGGGTGGGTGGGTGGGTGTGTGTGTGTTTTTGAGTGTGAGGGGCCAGCAGGGGTCTTTGGACCTGGTCAAAGACAGGTGTGCAAACCTAAACAGTACAAAACCTCAAAACAACCACAAGGCTGCAACACATGTGAGTCGACAGATACACACTCTTCTCTTTTAACAAGCAGCCGCTCTCTGAGCTCAGCTGCATCCTCAGATGCACTGCAGATCTCACATTACTTTAGAAAACCAGATCAAACTCAGACTTGACTTCGTTTCTGATATTTAAATTCAAGGCAGCGCCTCACTAAGCTTCGTGGCAAGCTGAAGTTGCTCCAGTGAGACAAAAGGCTCATGGGTTTGATTTCATTGAGGGCGCAGGATTACATTCTCAGTTTTTCCCATTTCTTCGAGTTGCAAATCGGATATTCATACGCATACGTTTTATCTGGCCACCACCAGCCAAACTCTGAGGTTGTGAAGACATTAGCAGAGGTTGGGTTACGCTCCAGTTGTTGCTCGCACAAAGCCAACAGTACACACCACGATGCTGAACAGCCTCTTTTAAAAAAAAAAAAAAAAAAGTGACCATTTCAGCATCTTTAGTGAGAGACAGATTGCAGTGAAGTGTGCACAACTCAAATCCTCACATTTGACCTCAACGTCACCACTATTCTGGCAACTCAAACCCTCTGTTCTATTGAAAAGCAGAAGAGCTTGGAGGGAAAAGCCGCTTAGGACACACAGGGCAGAAGAGGGAGAGTGTGTTGGAAAAATAATCATTAGGGTGAATTAGAATCTAGGATTACACGGGAGGAGAGGGGACCTGCTGCTGCTCTCTTACAACATCACCTCCCCCCCTCTATACACTTCTCCAAATAAACCCCACTAATTGCCCCACAACAAAGGAGGAGGACAGGGTTGGGAAAGTGTGTGGAGTTCCTAACCCTCTGTGAACCCACATACTTACAGTAAGCAGCCTTGACACTGCTTAGACAGCGGCAGTGGTTTGTATAGCAGATCACTAGCCAAATGCTGGGCTAAAATGACCATCAGTGGAGGAAAGGGAGGTCCTGTCATCTGCTTACTCAAGGTGATGAAAGGATTATATAGATCCAACACAGACATCATGACAAACAAAAACAGGGCCCTACTCGGTTCACCTTGCGCTTTTGATGCCAATGCGTTGAGGAGAGATGGACACAAGGACTAAGTGCAATGTGTGTACTTTTTGGTTCTGGAGCTGCCAGAAGGCCCCTGATGTGCCTTTTTCCGTGCCTACCTTTTTCTCTGCTTCGTACTCGGCCCATGCGGCCTTGCGGTCCTCCTCGCTTAGGGCTTCCTCCTCTTTGTGGTCTAGCAGGGAGTCGTGTTCATGGTAACACACAATCTGGTCCTTATTGTTCTGCAGCATCTCTGCTAGGAAGGGGTCCTACAGAAGAGAAACAAAACAAAAAAGACACCAGTGGGTTTCAAGTCACAAGCAGTGAGAGAAAAATGATTGTAGAGGAGCTGGAGAAGGACTTGCTGACCTTATTTCCCTAACTCATTTCATTGGCAGCTTTATTCCATTTAACAGACACTTTATTTATTCAATTTCCAGCCACAATTCATTTCAGATAAAGCCGAATGAATTTACAGCACCAGTCAAAAGTTTTGCCTTACCGCACCCTTAAATCTTAATGGAGATGTGTGTCCAAACTATACATTTGTTTTGCCCATTGTCTTTACTGAATAGCCATCTACATATATTATGGATCCAGTTGGCCAATAAATGTTATTTTAGATCATTTTTAGCTTGGCTGTATGTAACAGATTGTTAGTGCTCCACTGTAACTAGATTAAAATAAAAAACAAATCCAAAACTGTATCTTCATTTTGCAGTTATTTTGCTGTTTTGATTGCAACTGGGAACCCACAGCACCAATTTAAATGTTAAATAAGGCATGCAAATGTGCAAAAGTAGTCCCTACAACAAAATAAACACACACGAAAAATGACACTGCTTGGTTTCCATGCCTGCATTGTTATGGAAAACAATACCTGAGGAAAATTAAAAGTTGGGCCAGATTTAGATCACAAACATGGTTTAGATTACTCTCTGCGGCACATTTGCTTTCCTTTGTCTTCTTAACCTCGCTTTACATTAAACTGGAACTCTGCAATCAGGAAACTTTGTCAAACATTTGCCTCATTTACAGGCCAGTTACAGGCTCTGCTTTCCCCTGCCCTCTATGTCCACTGACCACTGAATGTGTGTTAATGTAAAAAGATGCTACTGGCATTAAGAGGGGGAAAAAACTAAACATCAAACCATGAAATTAAGCCGTGATTGCACACCTGCACTGAATAAACATAGAATAAACATCAGACAAGATGGAGTGAAACTGGATCCATCAAGGGGAGAGGGGAAGCAATCTGCGTGGAAACTACCCATGAGCTATCTTTTTGGGCTCCACAACTTCACAGCAGGATAAAAAAAATGAGCAACAGCAGGTAGAAGCAAAGTTTCTCACCCACACACACCACAGCCTCTTAGATTTTTGGATCCTGGGCCCACTTGTGCTCCTCATTGACATGTTTATGTTTCCTGGCCATCAGTCTCAATCAAGACAAAACCAGGCCACCCCTGAACAACCAAACATTGTGAAACAGCGGCACAGCCAGAAAACTGACTGCTTCTTTACCCTCTAATTAGAACATAAAAGCACAGTGGAGTACGCTGGTCTGACCTGGATAGAAGGCACTCATTGTGTTTGTTCTACCAAAATACATGAGCACAAGACCAAATAAAAGCCACGGTCAATGCCAACATTGGGACTAAAGATGCAACAGTATGCATATTTTTAACAGCATCAGTTTACAAATCTATAAACAAGATCTGACTCAGTAGCCAAAATAATGACAGCTTTAGCTCTGGTGGCCAACAGCACTGTTGCAAATTTGTTTGCATTTGTTTGCAAACTTTTGCCCAGGAGCTTACTTTATGGAGAGAGTGAACAAATACTAAAAAGGCATCAGTCTGAACACCAAGGGATAAGTGAAAGCTTTTCAGATGTCTGTGTTGTGTTGGCAATAAGTGTATGACAATAGTGCAAGCAGACAATATGTATACATGCATTTACGTGCATGTAAGATGCCAGTCACTGATAACTGTTGCACAAAATGCATTGTATTTGCAAAGCCCTGCTGTAACAGCTGTTCTGTAGTTCATGCTGTCCAACTTCATATGTATGGCTGGATTTGAAGTGCTGTCATGCATAAAACTATGACCATATCAGGCCTACTTTAAAACAGGAACCTCTCTATTCTCATCTGTAAGATGCTTTCACATTTTTGGTTATTAGTAAATTTTCCGTAACTCCTACAGTTACTTGCACTACTGTTTTTCTATTCTCGTCAATAGTCATTTAGCAGATGCTTTTATCTAAGGCGACAGTCATATATACCCCGATAGGCACATCGGGGGGCACCTTGGGGTTCAATGTCTTGCCAAAGGACACTTCGGCACATAGACATCATTGAAAGACGACCGCTCTTCCTCCTGAGCTACAGCCGCCCTTACAACTTGTAATCTGTTCATCGTGTAGAGTGGGTTGTGTTTTCCTCCAAAGCTAAGAAAGATAAGTATTTCTGACAATCAGGTGGGTAACGGGTTAGTGGAGATGCAGGTCAAATGACAGTACAGACACTCCCACCAGAAAACAGTGCAGTCTGGGATACCAAAGTAATCCCATTCAGCAATGACTCTGGGGTGGTCCGGTCCATCTCCTTCCCTAGAGCACTCAGTGTGTAAGTGTGTGTCCTGAGGCAGCACTAATGATTGAAGGTAACCTGACCTATACTATTGTCATCCTTATGGATGTGCATGGTGAAGCCTATCAATCTACTGCGGGGGAAATGACGCTGGGTGGGCAGATGCTCAGAAAGGAGGCGCTAAATCACCCGACTGAACGGGCATGGTTTTTTCCTTTAAGCAAAGGCAGGCGCGCATTTTTAAAAGATGACATTTGGCATGACAGAATGTGTGTTTGTTCAGATGTACTAATGGAGGTGACAGGCTACGTCTACAGACCAGACTGTACAGTCTATCCAGGAAGATTTCAACCATTACAAAGCAACATTACTTCATATACATTTTATGGTGGACATTAAGAATGAAAGGTCTAAACTAAAAGATGTTTGATTTAGTTAACAGGTACATCAGATAAAGAAATCAACACTTTGTTATTTTTTGGGGGGTTTTTTTCATGCACACAAGCTAATGAAAACCCTTCCCGCGACAAAGAAAACCATTTATACCCTCTTTAAACCTAATTCTTTTACATGTACAGATTATGAACATATCTATCCTGCCAGAACTCCGAAAATGACGTAAAGCAATTTTCAAACTTAGCAGCTATCAAATCACAAAGATGAAAACTTGGGAATCATCATAAGCAGGCCTCATGTAGACTTTACTACTTGGCAAAAAGCATGAATGTGTACTTCACCAATACAGTTTAGTTGCTGCTTGACTGCAAAAGGTATGATGCAATAAGACACTGTCTGGCAGGATTTGTAGTCCACATTATCAGATACTTTCTCAACCTGAAAACATTCTAAACCATGCTAATCACATTTCCTAAACCATAAGTGGCCATTTAATGTGTAGAGAATGCATTAATTTAATTTCTATCATTGCCACAACAGCAAACCTCCACTTAGCAAAAAAAAAAAAAAAAAAAAAAGCCCCACACAGCAACCATTAAATCGGCATGATAAAAGTTCAAGTTATGGAGAAAGACAGAAAGGGAAAAACTGGCTACTGGATTCCAACACACAAGACAAACATCAGACTCAAGTGAGAAGAAAAATGACAAATTGAGAGAAAATCAGTCTCCAGGTAGCAAAGTGGCAAATTCTCAGCTGTCTGCATAGACCAGCAATTTTCTCGAGTTGCTCAGTCGTGTTTGAATGTATTCAAATGGCTCCGTCTGCCAGAAACTGTTTTTGATGCACAGGTGCATTAACCAAAGCAGCTAAGGGGGCCAGGACAGGATCCGGAATGTGAGCATCTTGAGATATTTGTAATAGCTAAACATAGCCAGTCAAAACTCCCTGTCCACCAGCTGCAAACCACTGATACACATAACTCTACTTGCTTGCCATTATCAGTTTCTCAGCAGAAATACACTGAAATATGAGTGCCGTTCTCAGCATCGGAAGGGGACCGCAATGTCTTTAGGCCCATGTTCAAGTCAAAGAGTTTATTTCACTGTCAGTCAAGAAACAAAGGTCGTGTATGTCACAAAGAGCTTTTTAAAAAGGACAATAAAGATACAACAAACCACAGCTTTGGAAAGGGGCAGTATATATATGTAAGAGCTCACCCCAGGACTTGGTAGAAAAGTGTTAAAATAAATAAATAAATTTTAAAAAAAGAAGAAGAAAAAAAAAAAGGAGGTATAAACTTATCAGTTTTAGGTAGATAACATGCATGAATGGAGACTCAGAGTTGCTCAGTCTACAATCTGTCCATCATGAACCAGGTTTCTGTTAAAGACTTCAGATGCACATTTTCCATGTGAACTTTAGAAAAGCATGATGAAAATGTTCCAACTTCATACATCCTCAGTATCTGAAGTTTCCATGTAACTTTTTTTTTTTTTTTTAAAATAGACTCAAAGGACCTCAGGATAAACAGAGAATCCAGTAGGTTCAAACTTGAGCTTTGTTGGGACTATGTTCTGCACAATGGTTAAATTTTTTTTTCATAGATGTTTCTCAACTTTAAAATGTGATGTTCTGACTGAGTCACATATACAGAGATGGGCAAAAGCAGGAACAAAAGAAAAAGCTAACTAAAGAGTAGCATAGCAGTGTGCTTATGCAGTGTAACACTGAAATATTCATAAAATGAAAAGAAAAAAAAAGATCTAGTAACAACTAGACCCTATACATGTTGCTCTCTAGCACTATTTAAATCATTAACACACTATTTAAGAAATAATTAACATCTTTTTTTGTTAAGGTAAAATGTAGTAATTTCAAAATATCAGTTTAATACCTAAATCCTCCACATTGTCTGGTTATGCATTTTACCACCATTAAATCCCACCATGAAAATAAAAACTAAGCTGTCTTTGCAAGTTGCTCAGCAACAAATAGTCTAGATGTCAATCACTTCCCATTATAGTGGCAGCAACACTAGAATGGTCAGACATAAATATCTTGACCAGACAGCTAAAAACAAGAGGTCAACAATGCCCTTTGTGTTTTCTTCATCTGCAACTATTTTCCTCCCTGTTACTACCAATAGACCTCCCTCCACCTGCAATCCAACAAGATCAGGCTTGTTCTATGAGAGCTGGAAAAAGCATTCATGTATAAGAAAACCACTTACTAAAGTAAAAAAAAAAACAAAAAACGACAGGGCTACACTGGAAGTGGGTACACTAACAAAATAATTTACAATACTGCCATCACAAAATAACTCCTGTAATCCACTGATCACTGATATACTGCTTAAAGTGTATTTAAAGGAGGATTTTTCTTTAAGGTCAAAGTGACTTCCTACCCATAATGAGACAAGCATGGTGTGGTTTATTGCTCCAGTCTGCTCCTGTCTGTGCTGCTATTCAAGTGCAGCCTACCCAAAGCATTTAAGTGCTCCTGTCAGAGTCTAATGACCACTGCAGCCATCACCTGCTGAGAGCAAGTACACTGAAGCATGCTTCTAGCATACTGACATGACTGGAAAGTGTACTACACAGAAACATTTTCACAAAGCCTGACAAAGATGTATAAAAATTGACTGGTCTACCACTGGAACTTCTTGATGTGCATGTGGGAGCATGTCAGATGTAAAAAGACAAGCATGATGAACAGAGTGGGTAAAAGTTTCGCAGGGTGGGTAAGGATTGTCAAAATCTCATGTCTGGGCTACAAGAACCTTCTTTGTCATTAGGGGGAAGTGTGCCTGCTTCCTTTGTTTAAGACATGTTTAAGAGGGGGGTTTAAAATAATGACCCTTCATCAAGCAGGGGAGGCCAGAGGGAGAAACAGAAAAAGAAGAAGAAAGGAAGGAAAAAACAAAAAAAAAAACCCCAAAAAACCCCACACACTTCACAATGCTCACTGAACATTTTATGGTAAAGTGCCAAGTCATAGCAGATGCTGTTGAAGATGCTTGGAAAAAAATGGCGTCGGTAATGGCAGTAGAGGAAAAGGAAGGAGGGCAGAAGAGGAAAGTCGTAATAAAGTTTGGATATCAGGTAGGGGTGGAAAATCTGAATCGAAAAATCGTATATTGGGATTTTTTGCTTTACAATTTTAAAATAGATTTTTTAAAATATTTTTCAAATAAACAGAAAATAATCAATTATTAATTTTTGGTCATTTTGTTTATTGTTTTTATTTATCTTTTTACTTCTCTTCATGGGCATTATAGCAGCAGAATGATGGTCTGGCTACTGTGCTGTTTTTTCCTAACTAAAATCAAGAAAAATGATGAGCAAAAAAACTTTGTACATTTTATTCCCATTTTTAATCTACAAAAATCAGCAATATCGAAGAATTGTGTGAATCGCAATTTCAATCTAATCAGCACCCAAAAAATCGAAATTGAATCAGGACGAAAGCATATCGTCACAGCCTTAAAAACAGGCGATTAAATAACCACAGAAAGAACAGAAGAGAGGCTGGCATGAGACAAAGGAAAAAAAATATACTACCATCGCCTGTGCAAAGGAAATCTACCATTTCTAGCAGAAAAAACTAAACTTCACCACTGTGAAGAGTTAAGAAAAGAAGCACACAAGTCAGTCTGTTGTGGCTCAAATCCTTTCTTCTGTGCAAAGCTCTGTTGGCTAAAAGTGATGGAGGGTGTCTGACTCATCTTCACATCATTCCAGACAGCAAATTCCTTCCATTATACTGCAGTCCTGCTGCCACATTATAGTTAACCCTCTGGCCTCAACAGGTCGGCCTGTTAAAAGGCTTGTCAGCCTCTACGTCTTTAATACCATGTCACATAAATGTCTCAGGACTCATTAAAGATCATACACATCTCTCAGCTCAATGAACACATCTTTCCTCTTCAAATCTCCAACTATGTCCTACTCCCAGAGTAGGCCACTCCCAGTTTAAAGAATGGACAGGGACAGAGATTTATATCATCGAGCAAATTCAGTGCTCAAACAACCCCAAATACAGAAGGATTTACCAATCTCTTAATCTATACTAAATTAAACTGTCTATGAAGACAAGATATTTAATGTTCAAACAAACATTTTTTTCAAATATTCACTCATTTTGAACTGATTTTCAAAGTTTGTTTTTTTTTTTTATCTCTGCTCTATGCTGCTTTGATTGAATTCTTTGTAATGTCTGAAACTGAGAACAGTTCAACATTTATTAGCTCAAAGAAGTCTTGATATGCAGATACCAAAGGCTGTCTTGCCTGGAATGATTTATTGAGAGAACAAATTCATCTCTCTCGTTAACTGCAGAAAGTTTTTTTTTTCTTTTTCATTTTTGATGGTTACAAAATTATGATGGGCTTAAAATAAGTGGTTCCTGGATTTGCACCTATTTTTCTTTTTCATCATTGCCATCATGACAGTTTGAGAGGAACTATAACATTAATACAAAAGTAAGTCTGTTTGCTGAAATCAGTTTAGTGAGTGTTAGCCAAACTTCACTCAACAGAGAAAACATACTTCATTATCTTGAGACGATGATATCAATTTTTCGGTTGTAAATTATAATAAGCTAAAGACAATTATAATAGACAATAATTTGCACGTGTTTTATTGCGTTATTTAGGCGTTTTATTATGTACTGTGTTTTTATTGCTTGGAGTATAAACCAATGCCTCTGTAGCCAAGTCTCTCTAAAAAAAACAAACAGTTAAACAATGGTGACATAATGGCATAATTAACCTGTTATCACCAAAAGCCAAGCTTTGTTATCTTGACATCCAAAAATACAACAATAACCTCATGATGTTGACATTTTAAAAATCTCAAGCATGACGTCTCTCAGCTTCCATACCCAGAACCAGAATTACTCCCAGTAACTTCCCTCCCATACCAGTTATCATTGTTTGAATCACACAAAGAAACAGCATGGTGACAGAAATCCCACAGCTGCTGAGTGCCTTGTTGGTCAGAGACACACCACTGCACAGGTATAAATGCTATAAATGTCTATTCTGCCTTAAAGATTGCTAATATGGCTGAATGCCACCGAACAGAGCGTTTTCATGCTTGGCAAACAGGCACCGACTGACTGCAGAGCACAGCTTTGTATCTGTTATAGGCTTTGAGAATGCTTTCATAAAAGAAAATAGCCAAACTCAAACTATGAGGCAGAGAATGGCAGCTATTTTGTTTATTTTCCACTTTCAAAGAAGAACGACAATCAGCAAAGTAACAACTACCAGGTAAAACAACAAACTACATAAGTCAACCCAGCAAACTCAATAAGCAACCAGTTTATGGAATCTTACAATTTTTAATCATAAAATATGTCAAGCGTTTATCACAGTGGCTCAGAATCTTGTTCCTTGTATTGCTAATAGGGCTGGGACGATACGTTTTTTTTTTTTTTTTTTTAACGATTTGATTAACACTTTTTCGGAATTCCTCAGTATTGGTGATTTTAGTGTGCTTTTTAAACATTAGACCATGTGAAAAAGTTGCATGATGACCAGGTTTACAGATTATATTACAAGCCAGATTTCCTAAATTAAAAATTAAAAATCAACTGTGTGTCAGTTTTTAAGATTTATTCAGCAGCAATATATCTGAACCAGTTGTTTGAACTTTTACGCTTGTTTCAGAAGCTTGAACTCCATATAAAAGTGCTGGTTTGAGCGTCTGTTGGATTGCTGCTGCCGTACGTTTGGCTTTGCATTTACTTCGGGAGGGTGTCTTGCTAGGTCGGCAGTAACGTTAGTTGTGTTCCTGCAGTACGCAACATGTGCATTACAAATAGCTTTCGATGTGCTCAGCTCTGGTTTTCCCTTCGGAGCAAAAATATCCCAAAATGTGTCCAACCTTTTGACCTAAAATGTGACGGAGGATTTACCTCTGCACAGTTTTGCAGGTTGTCCACCATTCTCTGTCTGCCTTTAAGTGTTTTCCAAAACAGATATAATGTCGTGTTACGAGACAGTTAAAGAGAAACACTTCGCCCTCTGCTGGAGAAAAGCTTAAACTTTTTCCCCATCTGGCATCTAAACATTTAATAAGAAAAAAATTTTTCACCAAAGGATTTTTTTTTTTTTTTTTTTAAATATTGTAAAACAAAAAAGAAAAATCCTGCTTTTTTTCTCCCACTCCTAATTGCTAGGGTCACCAAACATTCAATTTCACGTGGATTAGGCTATCAAGGAACGCTGAGGCATCAATACCAACATCAAAACTTTGAATAGAGAATTTGAGATTTTCCATAAAGACAAATGACAATTCTTTGGCCTGTCTAAAGAAACACCAAACAGTCTGAAAAGTTTTTTGTTTTTTGTTTACAGATCTCCCTGTAAAGTAACCCAAGATAAACCAAAACAAAAAGGTACACCCATTTAGGAAACAGATCTGAATAAACTCAGATGGGAAGTGAAGAAGTGGGACTTTTCTGGAGTCATTCAAAGATCAACAGAGAAGTAGAAAACAGCAAAGAATGAATGAAGGCAGAAAAAAGACTGCAGATTTATTGCAGGGCAGCAGCAGTGCTGCAAGAAGAACACTATTTAGTGAATAGCAGTAAACACTCAGATCTAAGCAGCTGTGTTGGGCTGGATGGGCCATGTAAGGTATGTGTGTTCTCATTAAACCCCAGGGGGGAAAAATAGTGACACAGCACCTGCATTAAAATAAGAGCCGAATGAGGGATTTTGAAAGGAAACAAAAAGAAATTAAAAGATCCGAGAAAAGCTGAGAGGGATACAAGCTGGCAGAGAGTCTGAATAACAGTTTACAACTTCAGTACTAAACTTCAAAAGAAGGAACAAGCTACTCGCTGCACATTTGGAAAAAATAAGCTTGTCATTTTGCATCATGTTTATTGATGGGAAAAGAAAAAATACTCAACTACTTCGAAAAAGTTTCACCCTACTTATCTGAAACTTCTTTAAGGAAGGTAAGAAGGTGAAGTTCATGGATCATCAAAGCCAGATTACATGTCTGATTTATTTCAAATATGTTTTCCAAAAAGATGTTTTGCAGTGTGTGTTTGTTTACCTTGGGCAGCATGGGTGTAGCTCTCTTGCTCTTCTTTTCTGAAGGATCGTCCAGCTGGTCTGGCTCAAAGGTGTAGAGTTCGGCCAGCTCGTTCATTGTAAAGTGCCTCTCAATTTGCTGCTGGTCCACAACACGGTAGGACAGAGACTGCTTGGTGACCTGCCGCTCATAAATCTTCTCCTCCATTGTACCCTTAAAAAGGACAAGAAAATTTGAGGAAAGAAATAAGGGTTTATCAATTATTACGACAATTTATACTGGAAAAATGAACCATTTCAAATGCAAGGAGCTTACCTGGGCGAGGAACCGGTAGACAAAGACAGGTTTGACCTGGCCAAAGCGGTACACCCTGAAGATACTCTGGATGTCATACGATGGGTTCCAGGATGCATCGAAAATGATGACCCTATTGGCTCCTACCAAATTTATGCCAAGTGAACCTGCTCGTGTTGATATGAGAAACAAACGCCCTCTGTGTGAGAACATGGCAGAAGAAAGTATCAGTAAAGGTTAGGCAACTCAGGGTCCAGCTGCACCCACATCCAACCAGTTTGTTTTGACTATCAAGTTTTATGAGTGTAACTGAGTGCATTCACACCAATATGGTCTGAGGGAGTTGATTTGATTGAGCATATCTTTCAAAAAAAAAAAAAAAAAAAAACATCTTGCATCTTCTTCTCCTTTTTTGATTTGCATTCAAACATATATTCTCTAAAGCGGATCATAATCTGTTTAAGGAGCAAAGATCTGTAGTGTGAATGCGCCCTTAGATACAGGCGTGACAAATAGGCCATAAAAACAGCTCTGTAAAAATCATGTATTCATACACTGTAGATGCAACAGGTAACCTACCTGTTACAGAGTTACAGAGGGAATATAACATATGATAACGGCAAAATAACCACAAGCAAACATCATGTGACAGACTCCACTGTGAAGTCACACTGGATTCAAGATGTCCTCAACCACATCCGCGAGAACAAAATGACATTTCGTTCTTGTGGATTCAAGAACAAACAAAAAAATTGTTTGTTCGTGGCAATATTGCTGTCAAGATGCAAGTTGAAATAACTCATGATTTTCTCTGTAGGTTGGTTGCTGAGGTTTGTAGTGCAATATTTTACTTTTAGAAAATTCCTTGAAATCCAAAGAATGAGTGTGTTTTATGGCACTGATTCTATTTTAAGAAACTATGATCTTGCCGAATAAATGTAAACGGGCTTTATCCAACTGCTCCCTGAATTATATAGAGTAGATTTTTCCAGACCTCCAATAACTCATTTTGAGATGTTTTCAGGTATTTCAATGTTTCTCCACAAGTGAAAGGACCAAACCTTATGTTGGTGGTGTCATTAAACTCCTCAGCCCATTTCTTCCTGGTCGTAGCATTGGTGGAGCCATCCAGGCGATAATAATCAATGTTCCTGAACCACTTGCCTTCACCTTCAGGGGAAAAAAAAAACAGATAAAAATCTGCTTTAACAACTCACCATCTTTAAAAGCTCGAGTCGCCATCTTCTCATTCTTTTCCTTGTCAAAAGAACTTAGTTTGGGTATGAGCAGACAGCAGATAGATGGTTGTGTTGGTTAGAGGCCAGACGTGTTTAGCCTTCAAGATGGCCAACTACCCCACCAGCCTTCATAACCAACATTTGTGTGTGTTTCCAATTACAGCACTGTGATCTTTTCATTACAAATTACAAACCCTTGAGCAAACATTTTTTTGTAGAATAAAAAGTCAAGGTCTAATAATTTTCAAAATGAAAGCAAAAACAGCTGCTGAAGTTTAATTAGGAACATGACCTTACACCAGCGGCAATGTGTTTGTGCGCCTGTGTGTGTATAGGGGTAATAAGCACACCAGCAAGAGGGAGAATACATGTTGTATGTGAGCCGTCTTAAAAGGTCTGAAACTTGCAACACTGAGAAAAAGCTTCAAGGTTAGCATTATTTTTTATCTTTTATGCAATGTTACTTTAAACAGTTCAGTGCAAACAACTGGCTGCTCAATCTCAGTGATAAACTGGCTCATTACAATAAAAATTGCTTAATTTTGGCAAATAACACAATTGTTGACTTTGAAAACATTAAGTTTAGACGATCACTGAATGTTAACAGGACTAAAACACATATTTTGGGTTAAATACTTAGAAGACACAAAAATGTACCTTTGTATGGGGAGACTTTTTCCTCATCTTTTGCTCTACAAGATAGCTCTAGGAAATCCTCAATCAGGTCAAGAGAAATGAGAGACTGACTGAACACCAACCTGTAGAAAAAAAAACAAAAAAACAACCCAGTCCCTCAACATCAGTTACCTGTAAACTATTGTGAATAGGGCTGGGCAATATATCGAATATACTCGATATATCGTTGCTAGTCCCCTGTGCGAATATAGAAAATGCCTATATTCGTCATATTCGAGTATCCTGTTGTCACGCAGTTGTTTTTAGCTGTGAGCGGGGTTTTCTCGCTCCTCCTAGACTCTGCACCGCTTTGCACGGAGAGTTAAAGCAAGCGCACCTAGTTACGTACATAACGCGAGCTACGTGCTACGTCATGAGAGGCAGTGTGTAGCCACTTTCTCGCTGAATCAGGCGACTTCTTGTGAAAAGCGACTAGCGACAAATCTAGCAACTTTTACAGGAGTTATTGGAGACTTTCCTGGTGTTTTGGCGACTGACTTTAAAGCGCATATTGTAAAGTTATTGTCAGAACGAGAGTCTCTCCCCGTCCTAAAGCACCCAGTCGCTCTGGCTGCAGCTGCAGTCAGAGGAGCAGAGAGGTCACCTGCACGACTCCACCTACAGTCACAATGAACAGCCAAATCCGGCACTGATCCCGCTCTGGATTACAGAGTGGGATGTAAATTGCAAAGTTTTTCACGTCACGCTAAAATAATTCATTATATTTGATTACATTCACAATCTCTGTCACTTACTCACCTCATCCACAGTGTGTGTGACACACGCTAAATATTTATCTAGCTCGTCATGTCTCTAGAAAGTACAGAAAGCAGTAGGAATCAAATCCTGAATTAAAAACTGGCTGAAGCCGTTTATTGGAGACGATACAAGGACATTCTGCCTGTATTATAAGACTGATTTCTACGCTAAACTCTGCAATTAAAAAAAATACACGACAACTCAAAAACCTATCCATAAAGCAAAGCCTTATAATAGTTCATCATTTGAAAAGTCCCCCCCTAGAGCACGTATTTTCATACGTTGCATTTATTACATCATGCAAAGGCACTTTATTTTGTTTTAAAATGACATGTTTCTGCCACTGCCTTAACTGTTCAATAAATGCAGTTTTGATCAGTTTGCTTAGTTACAATTTCATCCTTTTGGCATGAATGTTTAAAATCAGCATATCTTAATGCAGTATGAGCAATTATGTTTTAATGGAGACACAAAATCATCTTACTGATGTGATTGTATGCACCAAAGCATTAATTCAAGGCTAAGGTAAATATCGAGATATATATCGTATATCATGACATGCCATAAAAATATCGGGATATTACTAAAAGGTCATATCACCCAGCCCTAATTGTGAATACCCAAAAACTTTTCAGAATATGCCAAAACAACAATAAAAAGAACAAAAAGTCTAACTAGCATGCAGTAGAAACACACGTACACTTTTTCTTCTACTTCCTCGGCCATGCGCAGGATTTCAAAGAGGAGCATCATCTTCCCAGAGTGTTCCAGGATCTCAGCATCAGCCTCTGTGACAAACTCCTTATGCCAGTCTGCAGAGCAGGGACTCCCTGGTGCAGAGCTAGTAGGCCAAGCTGGGTGTGATATAGAGAAATAGACCAGTCTTAATACAGCAAAATACAAATTCCTGCAAAATCAGGCTGACACGTTTAACAGGTTTTTTTGTTGCTTTTTTTTTTTTTTTTTTGGCCTGATGAATATTGTGTTTCATTAAATTGTGAAATTGTCACCTTATGCAGGATAAATCAAAATAGCATTAATTTAAAGGTTAACACTGATGTGTCTCTTAAATTTTGTAATCACTGACATGATTAAACCTTGTTTAAAGCCAATACCATCAGCTATCCGGGCATTAAGTACCATCTGAGACACTAATTTACTTGTTAAATATACATTTCATGTTTTGTATTTATAGGAAATCGTGTAAAAACTAGGATAGAATCATGTTAGGATCGTGAGAGTAGTGCTAATTCCACATTCAAAGAAATGTTACCTTTGAAAGCTGATGGAAAGTGGTGAATGGCGTTTGTTCAGGCTCTCGCATCTAGAGGCCCAGATGCCACTGCTTTTTATAAAGTTCTTCCTTTTTTTTTCTTTTTTTTTCTCTTTAAAAAAAAAAAAAAAAAAAAAAAGGAATCCTCAACAAGGTGGAGCCAGCTCTTGTAAATAAATTGGACTTGTATAGTCCTTTTTCAGTCATGTAGACCACTTTACACTACAGCCAACATTCACACACTCTCATACACCAAAAGGCACATCGGTTCAGGCACATGGTCAGGGGATGCTTGGAATAGATCTACCAACCTTCTGGTTGTTGGATGACTGCTGACTCCTAAACATCTAAGAAACTTACGTTCTTCCACAGGTTCTGCTCTGTTTCGACCTTCTCCATTTCTGCCGCGAGAGCTGGTGTTCCACTCCTTAATAACTTCCACATCATCACTGTCCGAGTCGTCAGAGTCTTTCTTTTTCCCCTTTCCTTGCTTCTTTTTCCTAACAGAAGTGCAGAACATGAGAGAATACAGGATTTAGGCAAAGTTTTAGATCAGGGAGAGAAGTGCCGATAGATGCACAAATATGAGTATGAATATATAAACAAACACAAAGTGACTGCAAGTTTACTTTTTCGATTTCTCGTCCTCAGATGTCAGACTCATGGAGGATTCTTCCGTTTCAGAAGCGATGAATTCATCCATACTGTCTTCATCAAAGTAACCCTGTAAGAACACACACCTGAGTAAGAGTCATCTGCGTGCTGATATATAGTAAAGTCACCCGAACACAGAACTGGATTCAGGGGGGTAGAAACGACACATAGGGTGAAAGATGTGCTGCAGTTTCTATATGGACTGTTCTCCACTCATACTTGATCTGTCAGCCATACATTTTTATTGTTATCGCCCAGTGTGTGTTTTGGTTCTCATAGTTCAGTTTTTGTGTAAAGAATTTCGTCTGATTAGGTCTCTTCTTTTCTGGTCGTACCCTGTTTTCTTTGCTGATGTAGTCCAGCTGAAGGCACCAGGGATGGGTCCAGATTCTGCTGAGCATCTGGAAATCCTGGAAGAGTTTGGTTCCTGCACGACCTCGGCCCCCTTCCAAAGCATTCCCCACACCTGCATGCAGGACAAATATAAGCAGGAAGATGAATGTGTGTTCAGATTATGTACAACATGCTCTCAGTTTCTTTATATACACAGAAGATTTTAGGAAAATATGTAGTATGAAAACTTAAGCCGTATGTGTAGCTCTCTCAACATCTCACTATGGTCAGTTTAAAAGACATGTTTCAGTTATCTTTCTCATGGCAAAGGAGAAAATAAATAAATCCTTCAACTATAAATGTTCATTCTTGGTCTTCAAATCTGTTCGGTCAGCTGCTTTCCAAAGTGAGTAGCAGTTGCTGAACTGCTATACACATATGCCCTACACACTGGCCTGCACTCACCCTGGGAGGTCAAAAGTTGCTGTGGGTTTTACATAAGCAGCAGAAAGAAAAGTGAACATATACCACCTATTCCCACCCTGTGAATGAGTGGCGGTCTTTGGTCTGAAGAAGCCACTATGGAGGTCCACAGTCAGAGGGTCGAGATCAGCAGTGTGCACTGTGGACAACCTGGCCTAATGAGCCACAGCACATGCCACCAATCCCCCCACATACCAGCTCTCCTGTTCTTTGTTTTTGGTTTTGGTGTAAAAGTTATGGCCCCTACACCCTCTAGATTTCTTTCCCTTTTCTTTATGCCCCCATATGTCCCTCCCTCTTACCCCACACCCTCTGTTCCCTTTCTCCCAGAGCTCTTCATTAGGGAGAAACGTGGGAAACTGGGCTTAAAACCTGCCTGCGGCACAGTGCCAGCTGCCACTCTGAGAGGGAGAGAGAGAGAGAGAGAGAGAGAGAGAGAGAGAGAGAGAGAGAGAGAGAGAGAGAGAGAGAGAGAGAGAGAGAGAGAGAGAGAGAGAGAGAGAGAGAGAGAGAGAGAGAGAGAGAGAGAGAGAGAGAGAGAGAGAGAGAGAGAGAGAGAGAGAGAGAGAGAGAGAGACACACACACGCAAAACCAGAGGATCTGGACCACAGTCTGACAGGAAAGTCCACTAAAAGACTTAAAGCACTCGAAAAAGTGAGATTCCAGAAAGGCCTTCCATTTATCTGAAAAGCCTGTCTGAATAAATGACATCCAGTAAAGAAACCACTTAAGAAAAACAGGATTGCTGCAAATGGATTTAGACTATTCTATACTACTTTGACTTTGCTTTAGTCTAAAACGATGATAAACCTGTGCTTTGACTATCAACCATTGGAAAAGCTTTACTAAAAGTCCACACAGTCCCAAAACAAAGAAAGAAACTCAGAAAGAGTGAGACCAAAGAAAAGTCTCACCTGTGAAATGCTCCAGGTAATATCTGTAAAGTTTACACTGAAGGGGAGTCACTCGGACAGACAAGACATACTCATGTTTGGGAGGCAGAAACTTGGTCAGTGCTGAGTAATCTTTCCTCTGGAGAAGAAGAAATACATAGTTATGTTAGAGGGCAGAATTATCAGGTCAAAGAGAAGACGAGTAAACAGTTTTACAGATCTTTTACCTGGACACAGCCAGCCAGCATCTCGTAGAGAATGTGAGCTCTCTTCTTCATAATCCGGACATCATGTGGAGTAGAGTCAGCACACTGGCCGTTCTGAATGGGATTAATGAAGCGATTTCTAAACTCCTTCACTGACCCAAGCAGGTTTTCCTTGATGAAATTCACCATGCAGTGGTCTAGGAAGGAGAAAAATATCAAATACTTTATAATCAATGCACATCCAAAATCTTCATCTATGATGAACATGCAACACCCATCTGCATTTATCCAGGGCACCCAGAGGAACTGAGATATCTCACATTCAATAAGGTTATTTTGTAGAGGTGTTCCAGTTAGCACAATCCTCCTCCTTGTTCTGATGGAGTTCATTGCTCTGGACACAGCAGATGTCTCATTCTTCAGGATATGTCCCTCATCACAGATCACCAAGTCCGGACCTAATGTTACAGAACAAGAACAATTTTATACAGACAGCAGCTTAAACAGCACACTGAATAACATCCGGTATCATCAACCACAAAATGTAGACGTATCAGAAGAGATTAGCTGGAAAATGTGAATATAAACATAGAAGTATCTGAACAGCAAAGGTTGTGTTAGCATAATTCCACATAAAAACTATTCTTTTTCTAGTTTTTTCTTTCATATTAGATTTTTAAGAAGCATTCATATTAAACAGAATATTGACAAATAAAGTGAAACTTAAAAGATATATGTGAAGCTTTATAACCTATTCTATTCTACAGTCATTTAGCAGAAGCTTTTATCCAAAGCTACTTACATACCCTAATAGGCACATTGGGGAGGCAAAAACTACATACTAAAATTCTGGTAGTCGAGGACTCCCAGTAACCATGGAAATACTGCCATTCCCTTCTTTTAACGTTTACCTGGGTCTACAAGCGTCTTCTGAAAAGTCTCTTTGAGCTTCTTGCTCTTGATGTTCCTGCCCTGCGTCAGGTTTCGGTACATCTCATAACCTATGATCATAACACCGCCCGATTCTTGCCATGACTGTAGGGCATATGCTCGGTCCTGTGGCTTCTTTACTGTGGCCAGCTCAGTCACCTGTTGAACATTATAAGAGACACTGAGCACCACTTTACTGTTAAAGCATACAGACATGAAAAATGATAAGGACAACTTCTGACCTCTAAACTCTCATCATCTTTCAGTCCTTCTTGCCACTTCTCAAACTCATTTAGCCAGTTAAGGACAGTGTTCAGAGGGCAAACCACCAGGGCAGTGGAGAAATCAAGCTTGTCACAAAGCAGCAGTGTATGAAGGAAGGTCACCACCTGCAGGGAAAAATTTGAATTACACTTGAAAATGGCCACATAACAGAATTATTGTAGACTATTATTAGCTCATTATAATTAGACAACATTTACCCTACAGCAGTTAGCATTCCTGCATAATTTCCTTACAGTTTAGGACAATTAAAAACAAAAGTAATGCAATAAAAAGAGCTACAAATAGGTAAATAAAACTATGTTTAACTATATATAACCATGATTTTTAAGAATGCCAAAACAATATTTGACACAACAGCAGAATGTGACTTATTTTCTGTTTAACCCATGTTTTTAAAAAAAAAAAAAAAAAAAAAAAAAAAAAAAAAAATCTTACTTGCAAAGTTTTTCCAAGACCCATACAGTGGGCCAAAATACAGCCAGAACCTGCACACTTCTCAATCTTTTTCACAGATTCGCAGCAGCAGTCCCACATAAATTGCACCCCTAGAACAAAATTTAAAGAGAGACAGACTTCCCTTAGCATGGAGTATCTCAGACTTGTCTGGCCAAAACCTTTTTTTTGGATTATTAATCAAAGAGGAACATATTTAATTTACCGTCAACCTGGTGAGGTTTGAGCTTTGTAACAAGATTCTTGTGGACCTGCACCAATGGCTCCTTTGTCTCTTCATCCTCATCCAATACCAGCTTGGTTGTGATGGGACAGACTACCTGGGAAGCCTCCTCCACAACAATAACCTGAGGATGGATTAAAGTTGAGGAAAAACATGTCAATTTAATCTCAAAATCATTTGACCTGAGCATGCAAATTATAACCTTAAGCCTATATACCTTAATGCTCACACAATTTTATTGCATGATTAGGATTATAAATATGTGGGCGGCTGTTGCGCAGAAGTACGAACAGCCATTTTCAACCAGAAAGTTGGAGGAACATGCCTAAGGGTCCTTGGGCAGGACACTGAACCTGCATTGCCCTCCCCACGTGACTGTACATATAGTGGAAAGTGCTGCTTGCAGGTCGGTATGACTGGAAAAGCACTATATTAGTGCAAGTTCATTTATCATTTTCAATAACTGGCCTTTACATAATATTTAATTAATTTTGCATCACTTCCCCATTATATTTGAACAAAGTAGTATTTACTTATTTTATCAATTAATTTAAAACACAAAATGTGCCCACAAAAGAAGGACACTAATGAAATGGCAGCATAACCAAAGACAAACATAACATGAAATAGATTTCAGGCAGTGGAAAAAGACCAACACTCCAACAGAGTCCAATGCCTGTTAAAAGTTTTATAGTGCAAGCAGTACACAGCAGTCTGCGTTTATGTGGTTCATTGTGCAACTGTCTGGTTTCACCACTGATCACAGCTGTCAGATTTGAGATCCAGCAAGAGGCAAAAATCACTAGATTTTATTTTTGGATAGGCTATTGTTTGCATTTATTTCATGACATTTTTATTATTAGTTGATGTTTGCTGTGACATCTTGTGATTATGTAACATAAACATTAAGCAAATGATTTTCTATCTAGAATCCATGAATGTGTTGAGAGAAATTATAAGCAGGTTCTGAAATAGAAACCTAAGCAAAGCCCATCTCTAACCATGTGGTTGGAAAATGATAGAAAAGACATTTAGTAAAGAGTAGATCTAGAAACATTTTCATGAGGGAGCCAGGCAAGGGCAGACTGGAAAAAGGGTGGTACAAATTAATTTTTTTTTTTTTTAAAAAGAAAAAGAAAAAAAAAAAGTCCAGATTTTAATAAATGAGCTGATTATTACAACTTTTGTGGTTATCAGATGTGACATTCAATTTGTAAAACAGCCAATGATATTTTTCAGTGTTGACATGAAACATATAAAAGTAAAAACCAGGGACATCTGAGATTTACCTAAGTGGAAACTAGTTTAGACTACATATATGGGAACGATTTATTTCCCCCAATCATGCCTTTCTATGCGAACACACAGCCCTCTGATGGTAAAATTAATATTTTGTTCATTTGTTACCCCCAAGCCTGTTCAGAAGAAAACCAGGTTGTTCAGCAGAGTCAACAAAGTCCCCCGTTGGACTACGAACACAAGGAGCATATTATGCCCTCATCAGGTAACTGCTAGGGGTGTGGTTGTCTGAAACTGGCAGTGTCCAGAAGGCACAGCTTAACTCACAATGACAACCATCACAATCCCACCAAATCAGATGCTGGAGATTACAGTCTTTCACAATCACAGCAGTTACAAATTTGTGTTTGTGACAGTTTTATGAAAAGCGGCACCACCAAGTTGAATGCTAATCCCGCTGTAGGCGACATGTTGAAAATCAGAGGTGGGAATCTTTAGGCACTTCATCATTTGATTACAATTCTGATGATCGCTGTGTGATTATAAAAGAATTACTGAGGTTTTGTTTTTTTTTTTCCTTGTGAAATTACTTCACTTCTTCCACTTTCCAACTGCAAGCCATTAACATGGTTTCTCATTTTTGTCGTGACAAAGAGGAAGAAGAAGACTTGTTTATCTGTTGGTTAATTTGAGGAAGAATTTGTTACCACCACATGAGAACAAAACATGAGGTTTATCAAATCCTTTTCATCTTGGCTGACCATATTTTTACCAGAACTACCAGCTAGAGGTAGTAATGGAATTGCAAGAAAGAACTTGTTCTTTTATTTTCAACTACAAGTCATTTCCTTTGGCTATCAACCACATACACACATGTTGTCATTGTGTCTACTCAAAGTGTCCTGCATAGAAGCCACATTGCCCCTCCTTGCAATATAATGCACACTTCTTCATTTTTCCATTTTGCCTTTTGCATTCCTCACCATCAACTACTGATTCCATATTGACCACATCTGAATGCTGCATCAAATCCACCCCCAGCAAATTTGACCTGGTTTTGTTGAAGTGGCAAAACTCACAACGATACTGCCATTCAATAATCAATTTCCTGGAGAAAATTCTAGTCATTTCTATACTAGAAAATTAAATGAAAGTGTTATTACAGCACTAAAATGAAACTTTAATATTTTACAGAGTAAGAAGTATATCTATGTCATGACATAACTTGTGTGTCAAGAATTAGCACAGTCCAATTTCCAAAACTGTTTCACATTTACCTCTCGGAGTTTCTCCCTGAGAGCCTCTCTTTCAGCAATACGTTTCCTCCTATCCTCCTCTTCTTTCAGAGCATCTCTCGTCTCTGTTCGCAACTTGTTATCCTTCAAGATTTTGCGGATCTTCTTTCGACCTTTACGTCCTTCTCCGTCTTGATCCTCGTCATCTTCTGCTCCACTCTGTGGAAATGAACATTAACTTCAGCCCTCTGATCCTTTAGCCTTTAGGTAAAAAAAAAACCCACTTCCTATGATGAGTAAAAATCCCCAGAACACACTCTGGGGTTAAGTTCAAATAACTTTATAGGTGTCATGCATGACTTTGCCAGTAAAATAGATTGAGTCCAACAACCCCACCAACACCAAGTAATCCAATCAAGAATTTATTTATTTATTTTTTTTAAAAAGGAGGCTTTAGGACATTTTGAGAGTGTGATGCATTTTAAAACACCTTTTCATTGCTGGAGGAGCTATCCTGGACTTTGATCCTGCGTCGCTTCTTCTTCTGCTGCTTGTAACTTCTCTGTTTCTCGTCATCCTTCTTTTTAGAAGATCTGCATAGACAAAAACATTATTAACCAAAACCAGCAAAGTATTACTCCTAAATCATCTAAACTGAAAAATATTACTGCCATCAATTGGATAAAACCCTTTCTCACCTGGTCTTCCGGCGTTTGTTGTCTTTTTCTGATTCACTAACCTCCTCACTCATGCCCGACTCTGAACTGGACTTGGACTTTTCAAAGTCTGAGTCTGCAGAGTCGTCGCTCTCTACTGATAGACAAAAAACAACAAAAACAAAAATCAATTAAAGGTCTGAGCTGACAAATGATCAAACAAATGAAGACATTTAGAAAGAGTTAAGAAAAAAAAAAAAGGGCTCAGAATTTGCCTTTTTGCCCAGACTTCTTTTTGCCCTTTTTCTTCTTTTCTTTAGCGTCAGATTTCTCCTCCCCTGACTCCCCCTCACTCAGAGAGAGTTTATGACGAAGCAGTTTGTGACGTCTGCCACTCTTCTTCACTTCAATATCTGAACCGGAGTCTTCAGTTTCTTCTTCTTCTTCTTCTTCTTCTTCTTCGTCGTCTTGAAAGGAGAAACAAATAATTAAAGACTGACAAGTAAATGGGTTTATAAAAACATCTAATAATTCACTACCTTGTTCCTCGTCTTTCTGCTTTTCATTTTTATCTTTTTGGGAAGACTTCTCTTCCTTCTCTGTGTCTTCATCATCAGAGGAGCTCTCTGCTCCTGAAGAGTAGCTGGACTTTATTTGGGCAAGAAGCATTTTCTTAGCAATCCTTTGGAAGAAAAAACACCGACAAAAATAGAGGGTTTCACATAAATCCCAAAGACAAAGTTAATGACAACATTTATTTTTAGATGGTAATAAACTACAAATATGGGCCTGTCAGACTTCACACACCTCGTCATTTCTATTCAAACTGACTTTTGCATAACAGCTACAATAACGTCCAATCACACATGTCAAACAGCATACATTTCTTGCAGGTTTCAGTAAGTTAAATTCAAGACCTTCAAGTAAATTAATAAAATTTTAGACCAAAATGATGCATTATCAGAAACATTTGAATGAGCAAAAAAATTCAAAACATTTAATTTTTATTCATTTTGTTAGCAAAGAATATTGAACTTCATACTATTTCAATCCCATGTTTTCTGCAACAAGCAACCAGCCTTGACTCTTAACACGTCGGTTGCTTCTTGCATTGTGTGGGTAGCGGCAAGCATGGCCACAAACTGGGCAATTTGTAGCCTGCAGGTATCTTTTGCTTTATGGTTTAATCTTCATTTACAAACACAAAGTTATCTGAGCCCCTCATGAAGACAGAAAACACAGAATCAACTATTGATGGCAGCATTTTACAAAATGTTATGCGGCCAAACTTCTTGGGAACCAAATAAAAAAATTAACATCTTGGATAAAAACCTGGGCATTTTTAAGACTTTTTGAGACCTTAAACTTAAGATTTGAATTTTAGACATTTATAAACTTTTAAGACCCTGCAACAGACAACCTAAATTTAATGTTCCCATCAAAATTTCAACATCCTATACTGTGCCAAATCTTCACTGATGTTATGTTTCAACGGGCATGACAGTTTAACCTGAGGCGCCTTTCATGGCATTATTTAGTGTAAAGCTGAAAGAGTCGATGGCATTACATGGCAGTGCCATCAATTTGAAACAATCTGTTGAATAAAATGAAATAAAAACTGTAATTTCTAATCCCTTTTGTGGTAAAAAAAAAAATAAATAAATAAATAAAATAAATAAATAGAGAAAAAACTTGGAAAAATTGAAGAAATACAATTTTATATTCATGTTTTGGGAATATTTTTATTCAAAGTGTAAACATCTATTAGAACATAGACAAACTCAGTAACTTATTTTGGTTTTAAATGACATTTTGTCAGTACTTTGATCTATAGCTAGTAATAATGTAGTTAGATGCATCACAACTTTAAAGTACTGCACCCTCTAACCCAGGAGAAAGTGTTCTAAAGCCAGCTTTGACTGATGTATGGCAGTAATCTCACTGTAAAAGAAGCTAATTAGTTATTATCTTGCTTACATTGTTATATAAGCAGCAAATAATTAGAAAAGCAGGCTTGAATTTTTTCCCCTTTTATAAACAGTGGCAATCAACAAATATCAGCTGTATTTGTTTTTGACCGGAGTGTTGAGCTCCAGTCCGTGAGGGTCGCAATCCTCCAGGTTTTAAAGGCCATTTATGCTTGAAGCAGAAGGCACGTACGCAGATAGATACACAGCTTTTGCCAGTTTCCTGAGTCGATTATGCACATTATTTGGAACATTTTCAAAGCGCTTAGCTATCAAATTGTTTTACCCAAGCAGGAAGCTCGATTGATGTAGCTGCAGTTTTACTTAAAGGATTCTCTGAACTGCAGAAAGCTTCATTCTTCAATATTTGAAGAGGTTAGTTTTTCCACACACAAACACCTGTGATGTATGTTAATACACCTAAATTAAATTGATGGGAGTTATCCCTGATTCAGAAAGTGTGAAACTGTTTTAGCCCAATTTGATGATTTTGTACAGGAAGAAATATTTTTGTATGTTATGCAAATTTAGGAAGTGGCCTAGTCTCTCCCAGACATTTTTGATACTTTGACACCAATTTAAAACCAGTTCTTCATACTGATCCCCCAGCCAGAAGCATATCTTAAATTATGCCATTTTCGAAATACCTATTTTCTGGATCATCATCATCATCTTCAAAAACCCGACTGCCATCCTCTTTATTGTCCACTTCATCTCCTGCGCAGCAAAACAAAAACACAGTTTAATGGAAAGACATGACATTCATTAAAACAAAACACCAGCTTAGTCCAGCACTACTGTACAGTTTCCAGCCTGGGGTCCCAGAAGTCTCCCTTAAGGGGGACACCAAAGATCAAAATGGATGCACACAGCGTCAACTCCTCAGAAGTAGTAATAGGATTGCACTTACAAACTTAAAGTAAAAATTAGATATGCATAAAATAATAAACACATTAAATTATTTTTTTTAAAAAACAAAAAACTGTCTTTTGGCCACTGCCTCAAGGTCTGTGTGCAAAAGTATTCAAATTTATTTCCTAATTTATCTACAGATTTTATCAGTTTAATCACCTCATGAAACATTTGATGAGCAAGTAAAAGCAGAGATTTCCAAGTTAGCCCACATTACCTGAGGACTGATGGAAAGCTGTGCCACCTCCCACCACATTATCCTCCACAATGGGTTTGATCTTTTGCTCATCGCTGTCTTCTCCTGAGTCACCTTCAGCTTGCTGCTGCTCTTCGTCTCCCTTTTCCTCCTCCTCCACTTCCTCACTTGAGGATGACTGCAGCTTGGACGCTCCTTTCAGGCCCTTCCCCTTACGCTTCTTTTCATAAGACCGTCTCCTGGCGGACTTCTCTGGTGAGCTTTTTTCTTCCTCTTTTGAAACATCATGTTTCTTTACACGGCTAGATCTCCTCTTTGCTGTACCTGCTTTACTCTTTACTTCTTTCTCCTGGTCAGAGTCTGAGTCGGAAGAGTCAGAGTCATTTTTTTTATTTTTCTTCTTCTTGGATGCTTTCTGACTTTTAGTCTCTGAATCAGAGTCTGAGCTTCCAGACTTCCTTTTGCGCTTAACTAAACGCTTTTTGGATGATGTGCTTTCCTGTTCCTCATCCGTGCTGTTGCCTTCGGCAGCTTTCTCCAGCAACGCGTGAGGAACTTCATCAGAGTCAGAGTCTTCAGCTGTTTTGTCTGGAGCCTTAGTCTTTTTCTTGTCTTCTTTTTTGGTGTTCCTGGACTTCTTAGAAGATTTGGCCTTGTCCTTATTGTCTTCCTCTGATTCTGACTCAGAGGACTCATTCTTGCTATTTTCTGCCTGCTTCCTCAAAGGTGTGGTTTTAACTCTACTAGAGCGGCGGCTAGGAGGGGGGCTTTCGGTTTTATCTACAGACTTTTTCTCATCCTTAATAACTTCCTTACACTTTTTCTGCTTCTCAACATCTTTTTCTTTGTTTTGAGACCTAGACGACCTTGACCCGCATGTTGTCACAACTGGTACAGGAGTAAGTTTGACTATTAGATTCTTCACTTTGGGCTGGGGGCGCCGAGATTCTGTTGAGGGTTCGTCTGACTTTGTGTCAGCATCTGTAACTGAGTTGGCGTCCGTCTGTGAAAGCATGGAAGAATCTGCCAAACTCTCTACCATCTGAAAAAGCTCTTCAGGAACTGAAGGAGGCACAGACATGATGTCCTGATCCAAGGACATTTCACCAGTTGACACTGGCTCATCATCAGGGAGTTCAGTTTTAATGACCGTTTTGGTTAGATCAGTTTCTGTTTGGTGGTCTATCATTCCAGTTTCAGTGGCCACTTCTTCACTGTCTATGTCCTCCTTTTTAGGCTGATTCTTGTCCTCCTTTTCAGTTGATTCAGCTTTACAAACTGACTCTTCTTCATTTTCAAACTCCATGTCCATTTTTTCCGTTGTCTGAGGCTCACCAGTCGAATCTTCCTCATTTAACAGCGCTTTGTCCACCTTTTCAGTCTCAGAAACTGAATCCATTTCATTTTGCAGCTCTTTGTCCACTTTTTCAGTGTCTGAAACTGAATCTTTTTCATTGTGCAGCTCTTTATCCTCTTCCTCGGCTGTGCGAGTCTCACCAACTGAATCTTCTTCATTCGGTAGCTCTTCGTCAATTTTTTTATTTTTTTCTGTCTCACAAACTGAATCCATTTCACTTTGCAGCTCTTTGTCGTCTTCAGCCGTATCTGACTCACCAACTGAATCTTCTTCATTTTGTAGCTCTACGTCCATTTTTTCAGCCTTTTCAGTCTCACAAACTGAATCAGTTTCATTTTGCAGTTCCTTCCCTGACTCCTGAGCTGTATCAGCCTCACTCAAATCTGCAGCAGCATCCCTGCGATCGTTTTCCACAGGCTTCAGAGCATTTGCAGTCTTTCTCTCAACAGGCTGCTCTTCGTTACCATTCTGCATCTCCATGTTTCTAAACTCAGGCTCCAAAGCCTCCTCCAAAGCACTGTGGGCTTTTCTCAAATCAGAAAGAACTGCTTTAAAAGCTCTCAAATGTCGATACCTGATGGTTTTATCTCCCTGGTCTCCAGCTGCCTGCTGGATGAACTGGATGAATGTATTATTCAGACCAGTTGTCGTCTCAACAAGCTTTTTAGTTTTCTTTATAAGTTCCTTGGGTACCTGGAGTTTTTTATAGGCGAATGTAAAGGTTCCCGAGCCTTCGCTGTGTTCTTTTCCATTGGCAACTGCTTTGTGCTCTTTGGCGGCTTTGCTCTTGTCCCGCTTGTTTTCACATACTTCCGGCTTATCAGGTTTTCGTTGTTTGAGCTCTGCGCAGTCTTGTTTCTCCATAATACGATGGCATTTGGAGACAAGATCCTGGAGGGGCTCTGATCGGCACACATAGCAATGCCACTTTGAGTTTTCATCAGTAATGGCCGATAGCTCTTTCCTGCCCAGGTTGCGCAGAATGCACTTCTTACAGAAAGCATTGCTGCAGTAGTCACAGCAGATGAGCTTCCCACCTTCGGCACACCATCTGAGGACAGAGTTTAACAATGTTTTAGGGAAATTAGCCACAAAATGTTAAAATGAACAAAGATTGTTAGTACATGTACACAATTTTGATTTAAAATAAATAAATTCAAAGTTTAGAGACTTGATAGTGTTACAGGATTGGATGATATAGTGCAAGAAATTTTGATCGATAATTATCAAAACATTTAAAAAGAAACATCTGAAGTACAGCATTGGCAATTTTATGCCATTGCGTAATAGCTGTGCATTTTCACTAGTGTCAGGATTCAATCTTGTCTTAGATTCAGTTCTACAATGCATCACCACATGCAGCCTGTCTCAATTTTTTGTTACCGCACCTTACTACGTTCTTTATGAATGAATACAAGAGTCAGATAATTGCATTTTTGTTATATCAGAAATCAATCTTAATGTCCAGATATTGACAAAAATATAAACAAATAAACAATTGTGTTATTTTCAACTTTAATATCTAACTTTATTTTTCCATTTCTAGAAAAATTAAGAAAAAGCAACTCTCGAGTTGGAGGGATTTCTTGCAGTAAAGAAATGCGTTTTTTCAGACTTTCCATAATCATTTCAGCCATAACATAGAGGAAGTTAAGATGTTTTTTATGTTACCTTTAGGCCAGAAAATGTGCTTCTGCAAGTATTCCAAGTCTGTTTGAGTCACTTAAGTTCATTCGCACATGTTCACAGCTAATCTAACAACGGTATTTTCCATTGACGTTAGCCACAAGCTAACATATCACTTTTTTTAAAAATACATTTTGATGTCCAGCGTTACCCAATTTGACTGAGACAACCTATTTCCAGTAAGATAATGATGTATTTTATGTATATCAGCTTAGTTTTATTAATTTAAGGGTTTCAAAATTAATTCTACCTCAGATCTTTCTTGGGAAATTGATTAATCTAACAAGCTGGTGCAGCAAGCTGTATTAAGCCACAGAAACACATGCTGTGACAGAAAAAAATATCATCAATTATGTTTTGTTGCTACATTAATGTAGATTTGTCAATGCTGAGAAACTGACGGGTCGTAAAAACGTTTAAATTCAACACCTGTACTCTTCTTGCCATGACATCTTAAGCAATATGGATTGGTTTGTGGTTTGAGGGTTATGGGGGCTTGCTGACGGAGCATGCCCAGATCTGCGTTTGTGACTGGTTAGGAGGAAGTCATGACTGTAGTATTAAGCTACATAATTGAACGTTTGAACCCCCCCCCCCCCCCCCCCCTTTTTTTTTTAATATATCGCACCACACGTCTATCAATAAATATATATTGTCATTGAATTGTCGTCCAGCCATACTTAGTCATTGTTAGTCAATAAAGTTATTTCTATTTAACAGAATTAATAGGGATTTCTTAGAATTTAAACATTGTTTTGTTTTATTTCAACAGTAAAACTACATAAATATATTAAACTAGCATGATGTATGCAGCCATTAAAATAGAGGTTACACTAGGCCTAGCTGTTCTTCTAACAGATGCAAAATTAGCATATTTAGTAAGTAAAGGGTTTTTCTTGTAAGTCTTGCCATCTGTGTTCAGACTTTTATCTAGTTTTTAAGTAAAATTAAAAGATAACCAGCAGATAAATTACACCCATATTTTTATCCACCGTCCAACAACATGCATGTTTTCCCTAGGAGTGAGTGTGAGCATGAATGGGTGTTTGTTGCTCAGAGTTGGCCCTGCGATGGACTGGAAACCTGCACCCTGTCTTTTGCCTGCCACCACATATCCTGGAGATAAGCGATCTAAGAATACAATGCAAACGACACTGCCACTGTTGTTAGCCCCCACACCCCTCCCGTGTGTCGAGCCCAGAAGACATTCCTGGTTCATTCACAACTGGTCAGCAGCCTTAGAAGCACATACTACTTATCAGGAGAGTGACGGTAATAACTTTAAAACTACAGTATTTTCATCATTTTGTTTGTTGTTTTTTTGTTGTTTTTTTTACCTGCATTGCTCATCCATCCCATCTGAATCTCTGCTGATGTCATCACTTGTGTAATAATTGTAGCATGACTAAAGGAAGAGGAAATAACATTGTTGTCAATATGTAAATAAATTCATAAAAAAATCTTTATGAATGATCTAAGGGTTTGTAAAAAAAAAAAAAGAAAAACCTGAAAACATGCATAAATAAGCTTTCCCACCTTGCAAATAAGTACTTTGAGCACTGGATGCTCGTACACAGAGTTGCGCTGGAACTGGATTACTTGTTTTCCACAGGCAGTGCAGCTGACCTTCTTTTGCAGGGTATCATCTGGACATATATATATATATATATATATATAAAATAAAACAGACATTCAGAACAGACAACAGAAATTAGCTCTCTCTCTCATATATATATATATATATATATATATATATATATATATATATATATATATAACAAACATACACGTGTGTGTGTGTGTGTATATATAGATAGATCTACTTTTTTTCGCACACATTTCTGATCAATTTTAACCCTAAAATGGGTTACTTGTAAACGTGTGTAATTTCTGAAAAAAATATTAAATCACCTGATTTTTTCTGTTTGAAATCCACCCTGAGCTTCATGGCACCTTTATTTTCATTTCCACTTGCCCTAATCACTAAAGTGCCTGAAGGATGACAGTAACACAGAAATCTCCATTCATTTTAGCAGCAGTGTATAAATTGAGCCCAACAAGTATTTTACATTTTATACCTTTAGATCCACTGCCTGTATTACCATCAGAGGGATTGTCTGAAGCAGCACCATCATTTTCACTTTCAGCTGAAGCATCAGATTCCTTCTGTCCAGTGTGCTTAGGTGCAGAGGTGGGCTTCCTTAAAAAAAAAAGTTATATTATTCTGAACTGTTTCTCAGTGGACATGAGACGCCACAACAAAACCAAAAAGATAGATAAGAACTGGTTCTCACCTCTTGCTTCGAGAAGATGAAGGCTTCATTCCGTCTTTTGAGCTCCCAGGCTGGCAAGACACCAAAATAGATTTTAAAAGCTTATCAATCAAGAACAACTTTCAAATCAGAGTTGTCCCCTACATAAACTACCAATGAATCGCTACACTTACCTCCTCTTCTCTTTCAGACATTTGGTCTAGATGTGTTTCAGAAGAAGCCAGACTCATTTTACCTGTGGAAGGATTTGACAGGAACACACAGATATGAATATCTGACAGAAAGAAACTGCAATCATCATCAAAATGTCAGGGAAATCATTTGAAAATGCAACATTTTTTGTTTGTTTTTTAAGTAAACCACATCAGACTATGCGTGACCAAAGACATCCCATGACATCAGAGAAACAAATCAGAGCAGCTTAATCCTTCTGGGAGTGTTTATATTTAGTGCATCAAGAGTATGAGATAAGGAGAAATGACAGTGACGATATAGTAGTAGTAATAATCACTGATGTGTGATGTCCGTGTGCTCTTTTACCGTTTTGTGATGTGCAGGAAAAAAGTCCCATTCATCAAAATGACCTACATTCTTCTAATCCACGTGTATATGCACTATTTTGCAGAAGTGTTTTTTCCCTCTGTAGATTGCTTGTGGATGTCTGCTGATGGAGTGACCTTGCAATAAATAAAACCAATAAAATGGAACTCTCATTTGGTGATCCAGGTTTCTATCTGCAGAATCCTTACACAGAATGTGGTGTGAATACATAGAAACTAATATTGTTCGTTGCATAACTGCGTTAAAGTAAATCTTGAATTTTTCTTTAGAAACAGTCTAGCATCAGGATTTAATAATACGTCAACAGCAGCCATATTTGCATAAATTGCTTTTGTCTGTTAATTCACACAAAATGTGAAAATCAATGTTTTACCGTGCAAACTATTTCCGACCTGGCTTCCTTTTCTATAGAGCACATGGTTGGCGAGACGCGCCAAACAGTGTTTATTTTGCGTCATCATAATGTGCTGATTAGATGGCTATGAGCTGCGATGAACTATCTCTGACATTAGCAATAAATTGAATTAGAATTCAGCTGTAGTCTAACTTTTTTCAGTATTTTCATGTCTATAAGAAAGCATTTATCCCAAACAAAGTGCTTCCGGTGTTTTGACAAGACAAGCTCATGGCTTGAAGCGAAAAGCTTGCCAATATTAGCTGGTTTGGGAAGTTCGGTGGCGGTAAACGCAAAAGTTAAATAGTCCAATGTTGTCTAATATTGCACCATGCCAGTGGATACAAATTCCAATTCACAGACACGCACCAATGCATACATTGGCCTCCAAACCTTTCTACGTCCCTCTCCACAAACCCGCGAACTCCCCGCAGCCTAGCGCCGTCTTGTAGCATCAGAAGAAGCTCTGCCGATTTTGCAAGTAACAGCGCTACATAAACAGATGTAACACCAAAACCATTATCTCTTTTTAATTTTCACTGCAATGACAAACGGCCCCAAACACTAAATGTGATTAGTAAAGGCTCGTTTCTGCAAACTTGGATGTTACCGGTTGCGCAGCTAATAGGTAGCCTAGCTCGCTAACTAGCATGAAGGCTCCCATTGCCCCGGTTAGCGGCTAGCTAAGTTAGCACACTAATAAACCCAAATCTGACTTGTCTAAACAAACAGTATAAACAATCTTCCTACCTGCTTCCCACCGTCGTCATTTCCTAACAGACAGAGACCAGTTGTGATATTAGCTGTAGAAAACCCAGTTCGAACCAATGTGCAAATTTTCGATGGCGTTGAAGGAAAATTTAGGGATGAAGACCGAAACTACTCCGGTCAGGAGACAAAGCAAGGGACCATCTTGCTAGATGACTGTGGACGCAGTAAAATGGCGCATCCAGCCTCAACGTAGTGAGTGTTCCTATTGGCTGACTGTCTCATAAGATCTGCCGCTCTGATTGGTCGATGGGATCTGGAGCCTGTATATTCATCCTACTAAGAGGAGGCAAATATTTCCACCTGAAAGTTGTGAAGAAAGGGGCTTGTTTAGCTCGTGGGTCCGCTCCATTTAGTAATCAGGCAGACTGAGCAATGAGCCGAGTGCGCGGAGTTTTGTCATCTCAAGACGCTTTACAGACAGGAAAAAAAAAAAAACATAATGAAAGCCAATTCATAATAGCTTGTATAAGGAAATCAACAGATTGAGTTGGAAGCTCCAACTCAATCTTCCATCCTGAGCAAGCACACTGGCGACAGTGGGAAGGAAAAAACTCCCTTTTAACATGAAGGAAACCTCCGGCAGAACCCGGCTCAAGGACAGGCAGCCATCTGCCTCTGCTGTGTGGGGGGAAGAGGACAGAAACACAACAGACAACAGGAACTGCTAATCCTGGCCAGGGAGACCTGGTGAGAAAGGAGACATACATGTTAATGATGCAACAACAACGGATTGTCAGATCCGAACCATCCGTCGGATCTGAGCGGATTGTTCCTCAAACAACTTATGTCTATATTATGATTTTGTTCAACTGCTCGAAGCAGCAGCTGAAGTTGTCCTTCAGACTATTGCCTGAAACGAATCCGTGCAAAATGATCACTTAATCCGCTTTTTATTAGTTTTGTTATCAGCCCCACTTTGAAATATCCCTGCTTATTTGTTAGTGTATTTAGACTATTTTATCCTCACTGACAGAAAGATTGCAGACTTTTGGAGGAAATATGTTCATATTTGCTCAACTTTTATTCAGGTTTATTCAAGTATAGCCTCGTGTTCTCTTCATCTTAACATAACCTGAAGCTTCTTCTGAGACAAGCTTTCTTTGGATGTTGGTTGTCCATTTTTCTGTTCTGTATATTGGTCTGCAATGGACTGGCGAGCTGTCCAGGGTGTACCCTGCCTGTTGCCCAAAGCCAGCTGGGATAGGCTCCAGCTTCCCCGCGACCCTGAATTGGATTAAGCGGTTCAGAAAATGAATGAATGAATGAATTTATTGGTCTCTGTGGACGATTAAATGCTTTTTAATGTCCAATTCCACCTATTTTCAGTCTTGTTCTTGTGTAATTTTTCATCTAGCCTTTTCCCTTCTTTACTGTACAACTACTTCCATTTTGTTTGTCTTCTCATTGAATAGTTTCAATTAGATCTAACAAGGACATAAAACATATTGGAGATAAGAAAAGTTTTCACATAATAGCTTTTGGGAGGCACCTTTTAGTCCACACTATTTTATACCTCCCAAACTGCAGTATTCTGGGCTTTAAAAAAAAAAAAAGAAAAAAAAAAAAAAAAATATATATATATATATATATATATATATATATATATATATATATATATATATATATTTAATAAAATGGAAAAACATGTCACTTTTTGATAGGCTCCAAGTAGCAAAGTGTCTCAAGATCCAAAGAATAAAATTTATTGTTATTCTAAGTTGTCTTTTATGTGTAAACACAACTCTGGGGCATCCTTTAAATTAAATAAAAAATGTTCATGCCTGAATAATTCATAGGTTATTGTTCAATGATTTAAGAAACAAATGAAGCATTTTTCTGGAAATTATCAGTTAAAAGGCCTGAAGTGAAGATGTCTTGTTTCAAAGGAAAGCTATTGCTCCATTTTAAAGGATTACAAAAGCTAAACGAAGAGCTCACAGATCAGCAGATGAAATGTTAATGAACGTATATCCTCCTATATATTCTGAAAACAAATAAAACAATATTTGCATAATTTTTAATAATCAGGTTGTGTTTCCTTTATTTACTGAACAAATTAGAACAAACAATGTTAACAAAGTTAACGTAGAACATGTGGAACAACAAATTTTGTATGTTAGTCTGTTTTACAAGGGTCATATCATTGGCATTAGTCACATAAAGCATCTAAGACTACTGCAGAAATGACTAAAACTGGATTAAGAACCGTACAACACAGTGAAAACTGGAAGAACAGTGGGGAAACAACGTCTTTAAAAAAAAAAAAAAAGTGGTCATAGAATAAATCTTGAATGATGGTAATCAGCGTTTTTCCAAAGTATCCCTGTTTCACCACACCCGATTAAAATTAAAAAGTCATTTTGCAAAAGTTGAAAGGATGATAGATCCATTCATTTGATTCAGGTGTGTTGAAGAAGGAATACAATGAAAACATACTGGACTGTGGTTCTTACTGGACTGGAATCAGGAACCCTGTTTTCAGGTAACATGTTAGCAGAGTGAGTTTACATATGTGTGAGCATATGTTTGATTCTGGATTCCCCAGGTATATCACACTAGACTGCCATACAACATTGACAAATCAAAACAAAAAGGACAAAAAAAAAAATCTGAATTAATATGTTTTAGCTAAGAAAGAAAGCATAATGTAAAAAAAATAGGGGATGTTAAAGGTTGAAGTTTTTACCCTTAAATTGTTAAATGTCCTGCTCTGCTGTTCAGTACAGCAAAATTTTGCGTAATAGTTTTACCACAATTTTATGGAAGTAAAGACGGAGCTAAATTGGTTTGATTATGTAATGACAACAGTAAGTACATGTTATGTCATTATTGTTTGAATTTTTGATCAACTAACTATTGTTACAACATGATGAACTTGTATCTCAACCATTTGTTCACAAACAAGTATTAAGTCTTCTTGTTACAAGGAAAGGAAACATGCCTTTTCTTAGTTTGAACACTAAAAGGGTTAAAAGGTGTGAAAATTCTTTGAATTTTTTTTAACACCTAAAGTTAAGAGGGAAAAACCATTCCACCAAATCAGCAAGTCAGCTGTCACATATTATCTGCCTAGATGGTTCAACCTGATAAATCTGCACTTGTGTAAATGGGTTCCTCCGAAATTTGGATTCAAATCGAAAACTCACAGCTTATAGTGCTAAGATTACATTATTTTTTACTTCAGCAATCAGCAATTATGAAAGTTCAGAAGGACATTAAAATAAAACCCCCAAGTTGGGGGGGGGGGTATTTTAATCAAGAGCATCATTTTCCATTTGAGAAAATACCCATATTAGATAGAATTACATGGAAAAAAAAGCAAAAGCAGTGTCATGGAGAAAAATGTTGCATCTGTTGGGAGTGAACACAATTTTAAAAACAATTGGATTCGACTATAATTAAGGTAAACCAAACAAAGAAATCTATGATATTTGTATTTAGTTTGGGTGATCAGTGTTGGCAAGTTATCTTCAGAACCCACTTAAATACTGTGGAGTTAAACAGGCGCACCACATTCATATACAGAGAAATATTAAGAGTAAAAGTCGAGATCAAGCAGATTTTATTTACACACAAGCACAGGCTTTGAGTCTGAGGTTAGTCATTAAGAGAAAAATACTATATTTGATCATAAAAAAAAGAACAAATATGCTCACAAATTAAAAAAAAATAAATTTTTGCTTGTGGTAAGAAAAAAAAACCCTCATTAAAAGCTGCTTTCAGCCACATATGAAGATCAAAAGAAAATATTTTTTGAGTTTTAATACTTTCTTTGTACTTTACTTTGTGTTTTCATGTCAAAAACAGGATGTGAGCAGTGACTTTTCATGAAATGCTCACGTCTTACATGTTGGGATGGAGCAGTTTGCTGTGTGGGAATGTGTGAGCCATTACGGACACTTTCTCGTTCTTCTAGACAATTATATGTATGTTTAGAAAAGACTGCGTTTTAAAAGATGGGTTAGAAAGCAAATTACCTTTATCAATCAACATTCTGGTTGTTTATGGCAATGTTTGTAAAGAAAGCTGTCAGTATGTATGCAGTTGGTGTGAAATCCACCATGTATAAGTGAACAGAATCAAAACAATGAAATAATTGTTGGGAGCACAGCTTTATCTTACCCGTCATTAGTTATTCCTGTTTGGAATCTAAATTTCTAACATAAGATATCTGACAGGGAAACATGGTAATAAGAAATGAAGAGGAAGGTTCGGATTTACTATCCATCAGAGTGATAAACTAACTTCACATTTTCTTTACCATTGATTATTTTCAGTTTGCATTGTTACTGTTATTCTAAAATTGTCATGTATAGATCATCTCTAATCCAGACTAGTGAAGAATTTTTCACTTCTATTTTTTTCCAACAAATACACAAACAGATTATAACTAAGGAATAAATAAAGGAATGCAAATAGTTTGTCAAGGTTTGTCAAATATAGTTCAATAAAGATTTTGACTCAAAATGTAGTTCACGGGACACAAAGTATTTACTAAGGATCCATGTTTCCAAGCCCAGATTTAATTTTTCCTAATGAATCACAGCAAATTTATTTGTTTCTGTAAATTTGCATTCAATACAAATTTAAAAAAAAAAAAAAAAAAAAAGCCAAAATTTGCAGGAAGGAAAAAGAAAAGAAAGGAATGAAAAATAGGACTGAATGCGAGTGTGTCGCTGTGTGTATGTATCATTGCCTGCATAGTAGAGGCTGGATAATTCCTTTAACAAGGACACTGGTAGACTGGTAGTTCATGCCAACTGTGGGGAAGCAAACATATAAAAGCTTACATGCTGTGCTAAAACTAAATGATTCCTCATTGTACTTTGTGTACACTGCAGTGTGGATGAGAGGTAAGTGAAACTCTAATTACTAATCATAAATATGTTGGAAAGAAGAAAATGAAACTAGTGAATAAATATGTGTGAGAGGAAAAGGCAGGGTCACAAACACCAATCAGTGTAGATAATTCTGTGCTGAGAACATATGACTTTGCACCCCAAATTAGTAAAGATTTGGATGAAAGATTGAAGAAACACTAATTTTAAATTTAAATTTGCCCTCATGGTGGTTGCTGTGGCAACTGTCATATTATTACCAATAGCAACAGCCATAAGATTTAAATAAAAACCTTTAAAGAATTTATTTTTTCTAATTTTACAGTTTGACCTGATGGTGGTGCTAAACAACAGATCAAGGTTTCACTACCAAGGGATTATTTATGTAGTAAAAGTACATAAAGTGCCTGACGAAAACAATGTTCTGTAAATCCTTTTCTGGAAGCGGATCTCCCTGGAGTCAGATTCACCCCGAGATTAAAAGGTCTTAGTAATATTTTAGTATAATAGGATGGTTAAATAAGCCAGTTGGTGCTAGATATTATGAATGCAAACTTGACCTAAAGATGGGGCTAATATTCCAAATTGAAGCTGAGGTAAGCTGATGGCGCAAATGAGCACATATAGCTGAGAAAGTCACATGGAGTGATGAATGAGTGAGTCATATCATATAGTGAAATGACTGATTGGGAATTAAAAAATACTGGTGCTAGTCAGTTATATTTTAAATTTAGTTTGTTAATTCAGATTCGGGTGTATTACTTATTTTTTATAAGTTTATTCAACAATATTCCATATTATATGTATTTTTTGAGAACAACAAGTGGGCTGGCAATTTACAAACTCAATTGTTCAGATGACAGGAATAATTTATCTATTGTTACATTTTCCATTTCCAATGAGTGATCTAAGGTTGACTCTTTAATATTCCCCTACACACCACAGTCATATTGGCATTTTTTCTATAGATTAATTCAGTCATTTCTAATTGTGTGCATTTTGGCTTTGACAAGTCACCTGGTGTGATGAAAAAAAAAGGAGGTGGGGCTTTGCTGATATGGAGCAATGTAGTAACTTCTTAGTAACTAAATTCTCTCTTTAGTGGAAATTTTGATGATAAAAAGATACACATCACCATGACGTATCAGTAGCTAGTGTATAAATAAGCATCCGTAGTAAGCCCCTGTAGGAAACTTTTTTGCTCAACCTGACAGCACCCACTCAAGCTCCATTTCAAAGACATGAAGGTCTTTCATTTTCAACATTTTACACTGATCATCGTGCTTGCGTCTGTATATGGAGTCGCAACGGTGACAAGAAAAGCCATGTTACTAAATATTCTAAAGGAAGCCAAAAATGCAATAAATCTGGTAAGAATATCACATATATTCATGCAAGATTACATGTTGTTTTGTTTGTTTTATGATATACTAAAATATCTTGTCATTTCAGAACTCAACCGAGAAGGTGGGAAAAATAAAACTGATGTGTGAGGTATGTTGAAGTTGTACATCTTACATGGTCTTTGACAGCTGACAGTTTAAACCATTCAAACCTGATGCAGTGTGTGCATGCTTTCTCAAGTCAAGCAAAAAAATGGTGTGAAGACAGATACAGTATTTTCAATAAAAGTGCTGTTTCAGGCCCCTCTAAAGATTAGGTGTCTGGTCTCTTGAAAGCCTGAAGTTGTTTTGAGAAAACCTTCATATTGCAGAAGCTTTTGTCTAACGATGCCTTAAGTCTGAATGGATTAAAAGATGTCTCCACCAATATTTCTGTTGGCAAATTTAGTCCTAGGCTATTACACTATGCATACCATTATTAACTGTGCTTTTCTCCTCACAGTCAAGTTTCTTCTGTTTGGCTGAGAAGGCTTTGGAGATGAAAAATCTGGAGTTTCTATCACTACTCACTCGTCAATTAAAAGCATATAACAAAAAGGTAAGAACAACTCTTTTGTGTTTCAACAAGTCACCTTTAATCCAGAATGAAATTGATCAGATTGCAGTTACCCAAAAAGGTGCTTATCACAATAAATGAGATTTCTGTTTAAAATATGTCATCATTTTTGTTCTGAGTGCAGCACGGAATTAAAATATTTGTCAAACTCACTTTGTTTCAGTATGAGGGGACGAATTGCACCTTGCACCACCACCATGGCTACATTTACCTACAAAATCTTCTGAAAACTGTGGAGAAGTGTGTGAACAGGACCATAAACTAGCTGGATTGAAATATTAAACACATCTAATACAATCTATTTATTAAAATATTTATATTTTCATGAGCTTTTGTATTTATATGTCAATAAATCTATTTAAATAATGTTTCTAGTCGTTTTTTTTCTCCTTACTAGGGATAGCTTATAATCCGACAACAGCCATGTATCTTTACATAATTTAATTTGCGCTGAAGAAACGAGCCCCAAAAATCAAGTGTCTATTTCACTTTAGTTGTCTGTAAAATGTTGCATTCGTAAGTTAAGTTGGAGGGACAGCTGTAAGCCACTATTATCATCTGCAGCAAAGAGAAGCAACGAACATCTTAGATTTCATTGTGAGACTATGTTGAAAAAACACCAAACCGAGATAACACATTTAAGATAATTTAATAAATAAGATCCAGGGGTTGTGTGTGTAAACATTTGACATACATTATGAAAAAAACAACCAAGTCAGTGTGCATCCACTACAGAATATCATGAAATTAAATAAACTTCACGAAAACTTTTCTACTAGTGTTTTATACTAAGCAGTACAGTATGTATGGTGTAAGTGTGGTAACATTTCATAATAAAAAGAAGACTTGTTTAGAATAGCAAATGGCACAAACATAAGAGCTGGCTTGCATGCATGCCCCTATGCTTCTGACCTAAAGGAAAGCATATCACAAACACTTTTCATATGCTAAGTTAAATGACAGACTTATCTTCCTCATATTGAACTGAGCTGAGCGATAAGGCTTCAGTTTGCTGTCAGAACACAATCATTTCCTTTCAATTACAAGTTAATCGCACTGTGTTCAGTCTTTCATTTAAGACAAATCCATTTGTTACATTGCAGGCAAATCTGCTAAACCTTAGTTTAGACTTACCTTCGAGGAGCTACAAAGTCAGAACACACACAGCAAATTTCAGCAAACTTTACTCTTTGAAGTTTGTAGGCCATGACCACACAAACTTTCAACATCCTGACTAATGGCTTCCTAAAGATTGTTGGCTGTAATGAAGATGTTGCAATCGGTTGCTTTTAAAGTAAGCATTATATCATAGAGCAGGCGCCTTCCTTAGAGTGGTCTTGCTCTTTTGGATAAAACAGGTATTCTAATCCAAGTGGTGTTTTTCCTGCCACACATGAAGGACCTTCACATTTCAAACGTTATCAGCGATACAGTGTATACAGAAAATCTTATATTGTTCACCTATAAATGGGGACTAAGAACTTCTTTAAGTAACATGAAAGTTGTTGAGAAATGTTGACCTCCACTACAGGATCGTCACTGCAGAAGGGATTCGATCACAGCATCTGGCTTTGCAGATCTCTTCCTGTACAGAGATGGCTTGTGGTTAGTGTTTATCAACATAAGATAGATAATGACATCCTCATTTCTCAGAACAGCAGCAAATCGCACCAAATGCAAATATTATTACTAAACGTCATTGTGTTTTAAATGTTGCTTATACTGTGCTGCTAATTTATGTGCATAAACAACAATCATTTTTAGGATTTTTATAATAAGTTAAAAAGACGAACCAATTTGAAGCTAATTAAAAAATGAAGTTTTGCAGGTGAGAAAGAGAAACGCGCTGTAAAATGCATTTTATTTCACATTTGTTAGGCATAAAAAGTACATCGAGGCCAACATAACAGTTTCTATACTTAATATAAGCATATTTAGCAAGTTTTTTTAAATTAAATTAAAAAAAAAAAAAAAAAAAAAAAAAAAAAGAACTTTTTTTTTTTTTTATAAAAATGTTTACTGCGTTGGACCATTTAATAAGCAGTCTGATCGACTTGGATGCTTGCCTTTCAGGGTTTTTATGCACTTCACGGAAGAACACCACTCTGCGCAGTGTTGTAGTGTTCTAGACTTGGTGTTGTGCATTAAAACCATGTAATGTATGGGTCCTTAAATTTGTTTTCAGAATGTGGATCAATTGTTACTTCACAATTTTCAGTTACACCGGTGCACACGGCAGACCACAGATAATAATTTAGCAACCTGCTGCTATAGTTGACTATTTTTCAGCACCCTCTTGTAATTCTGTTTTAAAAAAAAAAGAAACAATCAATTAGTGTCAGACTTGGTCCTTGCACACCACCCAGATTCAAGCTGCGGTCAGAGCAGGTGGTGATCTTTTGGTTACAGCAATGTTGCAATGATTATTAAATTTAAGCTTAACAGCTTACAACTAATTTATTTTGAAACATTCAAACTTAGCTATAGTATAATTTCCAAGCTATGCAGAATTTGCCTCAAGAGGAAAACAAAATGAATAATATATTTTAACATCTTAATTTTGTAGAATTGCATTGAAATGATTATTTACATATTGAAAAAGCCTATTTTGAAAGGTAAATAAGGCCAGAATCCTTTAAAAATTCCTGAACACAAACGATGATCCGGATCCCCACCAAAATTAAATCACTTCTTCCTTTTCACATTTCCAACAACTTCTTAAAATTTAATGAAAATCTATCCATAACTTCTTGAGTTATCTTAAACACAAACAGCAGATAAACGCTGGTAAAAACACAACCTCTTTGGCAGAGGTAACAACAGCACATCAATACTCTGTAATGCTGACTTTGTCATCCAGAAACCATGACTCCGCGGTGCTTTTGTTTCAGATGCTCATGTCTGACTGTCATGCTGCCGTGGTATGCCAACTCTGCATGCAGACCACACATTTAGCCTGTTTGACACTTTGTTTAGCGTGAAATATCACCAAACTTTGGAAATAGGTTGCGCCACCATCAGTTTGTTCTTCGTTGTTTAAACAAAGACGCTTCACAAAATGACAATACTGCCCCCAGCACTTCCTGTGGAGCTTTGCATCATTTGCTTGGTGTTTAGAGTTCTTAAATTGTCTGAAAAGCCATGGTTGGTAAATGGCGTTAAGTTGCCTGGGGCAGTGTTTTATGAGCAAAGCAGTTACAGGCGTTTATAACTTGACAATTTTGCGTCGACGATGTTGTCAACTTTGTCAACAAATCGTTGCAACCTGTCATGGCTGCAACAATTCTTCACAGCGGTTGCAACCACAGCCTGTTTAACAACTTGGCACTGCTCAAATGATCACCTCTGCTTCACAACCAAGTCGAGTTTTTTCGACTTTAAAATCCTTGTGACGTCCCGGGGGATAAGGTTCGGTGATTGGTTACCTTCTACTGGTTAACGGTGGCGGGAGGCGGTGCTTAATGCGGAAGAGCCTCAATCCACTCGTTTTGCCCGCAGGCTGATCTGACAGCCTACGGAGAGGGTCGGTCTGAAGTAAATAAAGCGATTTGTGACAATAACTCGATCAATCCCAGCCCTTCTGGTCTCAGAAATAAAAATAAATTAGCCTAAAATGCACATAATAGTTCCACTTTGAAAGTTAAGTTTTGGCCAGAGATATTTTCTTTTTTTTTTTTTTTAACTGTTTTAAAATGAAATGCACTTAAAATGCATATTTCTAGAAATGAATAGAGGTTGGCATTACAATATCAATGTCCATTATTTGATTCAGTCATCCATTAAAATCCATATAAATGAAAAAAAAATGTTGCTTTTTAGAACAAATATTATGTGATTAAAATGCAATTAATGTAGTTTAATCAATTACAAAGCCTGTCAACTAGACTTTTTTTTTTTTTTTTTAAATTGAGTCTCACCTAAAGTTAAAACCTTTACAGCCGACAGGATTATTTGTGGAACAAATGAATCCAGAACATTTTTTTTACTTTTAAGAAAACTATTGACTTAAGTCATAACTTTGTGATTTTGGTGTTCTTCACAAATCAATTAAATAGGATAAAAATGTGTTTCAATGGAATTGCAACAAAGAATGATCAGATACAGATCACAGAATATTTCACAGAAGTAACCCACAATAAATAATTACAGTTAAACTCAAGATGTGAAAATTCTGTTACAACTTTACACTGATGAATATCAGTAAATATTATATTCCTCAGATTTCACACGTGATCAAGATGTTATCCACATGTTCCTTTCCTCACTTTATTGCTATTGGAAACAATGCCACTCTGTGGTCATTGCTGTGCAAGTTTATGTTATTTCTGTCTTTCCTCCTGTGAACAGGAGGAGGACCAACCCAGACTTGCATCTATCTCATAGAAACATAATGGGTTTAGAGTGTGACAAAGATTAAAGTAGTATATTGGAAATGCAGCAGTCTCTCTGCTGTCTGTTTGAAAAGACTTACCTTCGACCAGTCTTAGGTCGGCCACTTTTGCTACTTTTGGACGTTTTAGGCCTCTCTAGTTTCATCAGTGACTGCCGCATACTCTCCTCAGTATATGCAAGATACACATGAGATAAATCCACCTCGAATGGCTACAAACAGCAGAAACAAAGGAAGAAACAGCAAGAAATTACATTGTGAATCAGACAAATCATATAGCATCAAGATAATCATTGAGATAAAATAAAACTATTTTCTACAACTCACATCTTTTTCCTTTTTATCTGGAGCAGGAGTTTGCTTTCTCATATTGTTGCCTGTGTAAGCCACACATTTCTGAAAGATATTGTAAATAGCATTCAGACATAAATACACAAATTAAGTACTTAATGAAGACTTATGCCTTCAGAGTGCACAATAATGTTTAGATCAGCTATACAACAAGAGCTCACCAGCTGCCACTCGCCAATGTCTTCATTCCACTGCACATAATTTTCTATCATCTCCTGCCAAGAAAACGTTAGAAAATTAACACAGGCATTTGTATTCAATACAACACACTGCACATGTCATGTGTGCTGCTGGTCAACATACTTTTGAATCAACAATAGTTTGCATTTTTTTTAAATGCATAAAAGTGTGTTTTTAATCACATAATTTCACATAATGCTAGCACTTAGCAGAGTGAATGAAAATGTGGCAAAATGCCCCAAGCCAAGCATATGGTGTGTAGCTATTTGCCATCTCTTTTTTTCAGTGCCATGTAGTCTTTGCACAAAATCTGCAGTCCGACATGGTAAATATGAGGTTGTGAGAGATGTACAAGCCTGATATGTGAAGTTCTTTATCAAACACTCAAATAAAATAAAAAAAATATTTTATCACCTCCTTTATACTGACTGTCGAGAAATCAGCTGTGTCAACTTCCTCTTGTAAAAAGAGGTACGATAGTGTGACAATATTATTGCTATTGTTATTTTCACACTGATAACACACATGTACTACCCAAAAACCAAACTTGAGATAAATAGAAAGCAAAAAAGAAAAAAAATGATGACCACAGTAGTTCATCATTTTAAGGATACCTGCAACTATTCAAAGGCTTGCTAGAAATCTCTAAAGCCCATTACCAAAACGCAGTTTGTATATCTGGACGAGTGCATATATGTGTATATATATATATATATATATATATATATATATATATATATATATATATATATATATATATATATATGTGTATATATATGTGTATATATATATATATATATATATATGTGTATATATATATATATATATATATATATATATATATATATATATATATATGTATGTATGTATATATACACATATAT
>NC_136610.1:28753468-28758385 GCF_933228915.1 Telmatherina bonti | reverse complement strand
ATATAAACCATATTCCCATATATGGTTTCATTGATGGGTAGACCTGTGAGAGAGCAACTGTCGAACTTTAAACCATATTTCCAACCACAATGACTCCACCATTTCTATGAAATCAAACAATGTGGTCCTCAGCAGCGCGTTGTTGCCCTGTGATGAACTTGACCAGTCTGACTCAGTGACAGGCAGTTAATGTCTGATAGAGGATGATAATGTATTAACAACGGAAAAGGATTTTTGCCTATGCAAATGAATCCCATGTATTTAGTTGAACTTTATATTGCATTAACTTCAGGAAGATTAGCAAACTCTATTCAATCACGGTCCCTTTCAGCTACAGCGTGACAAAAGTTCATAAATATTTCACTCATCAATTAATGTCATCATTCACATGGTGGGGGCAGTAGAAGCTGGATAGTTAGCTAGTGTTTCTCTTCATACCTCTTTCTCTTCAAGCTCCTTACGCAGCTGCTCTGCTCTCCTGCGACGTTCTTCAAGTTCATTGTTAGACTCTTCTAAGAGCTTCTCTTGCTCCTCAGCCTTGGCCAGCAGATCCACTCCACCCACAATCACTTTCTTCTCCAAGGCTGACAATTTCTCCAGTAGGAGGTGATGCTCCTGCCTAAGAGGTCAATGTTACCATGATTATCTAATGACTGGTTGCAAAATTTGATAGAAATAAACACGATGACCATCAGGTCTGGGCGATATATCAAATATACTCGAGAAATCATGGCTAGTCCCCTGTGTGATATAGTAAATGTCTTTATTCGTCATATTCGTATAGCCTGTTGTCATGCAGGGCAAGGTTTTCTCCTTCCTCCTCGACTCTCTGTACCGCTTTGCACAGAGAGTTAAAGCAAGCGTACCTAGATACGTACATAACGTGAGCTAGGTGCTACATCATGAGAGGCAGCGTGTAGCAGCTTTTATAGCAGAGAACTTTGGTAGCAGTAGCAGCGCGAGTTACAAAAAATGGAGGAAGAATTTGTTCCGAAAAAAAATGGTACAGGATCGATCATCTGGCAGTGGTTTGGATACCGGCGAGAGGATGTTGACCAAACAACTGTCGTATGCAAAGTATGTCGCAAAAGTGTTGCCACAAAAGGTAGTAGTACCGCAAATTTAAAATGACATGTTCCTGCCACTGCTTTAACTGTTCAATAAATACGGTTTTGATCAATTTGCTTAGTTACAATTTCATCCTTTAGGCATGAATGTTTATAATCAGCATATCTTAATGCAGTATGAAGAATTATGTTTTAATGTAGACACAAAATCATCTTACTGATGTGATTGTATGCACCAAAGCCCTGATTCAAGGCTAAGGTAAGTACTGAGATATATATCGTATATCGTGACATGCCATAAAAATATTGGGATATTACTAAAAGGTCATATCGCCCAGCCCTAATGACCATATATTAAAAGTTATCACAACTTTTTTTTTTTCTGCATTTTTTCGTGAACTCACTGGGCTTTCAGAAGGTCCTTCTCCCTCCTCTCCAACTCTGCTCTTGCCTTGTTCCTCTCCTCCTCCTCCATGTCCAGCTTGGCCTCCAAAGCTTTTCTTTCTTCTTCAATCTTTGCCTGCATCTCTACCATCTTGTCTGGAGAAACCTTCTTCCTTCCTAAAAATAGACACAGGACACCACATTTTCAGTAACATGTTTCTCATAATACTCTTTTTTTTTTTTTTTTTTTACTAAGACATTACAGCAGTATATATTTTTTGATATATGCAGCTTCAGTTGGTAAATTTGCATTTTCATGAGCAACTTTGTCCTTTTAAGGAGCTTTCGTTCTCAACAATGAAAACAAAAGCAACCCCACTGCCGTTACATGCTAAAACGCATAGATAGAAAAAGAGAAACTATATTAAATGGAACTTCTCAATGTAATTAATGACAGTGATCACATAAATATATACATATATACCTGTCTGTGAGACACTGACAAACAAAGCAGTGCTAACAGCAATAATCTGCAAGTATAACAGTGTTATCGCTGTTTCTACAGAAACAAGCGATGACCAACATGATCATTTATGTGATTAGAGACACTGTTGCTACATGATTAAGATCATGTAGATTCTTACACCAACCTCTTTCTTCTTCAAATAAGAGGTGTATAGCAAGTCAGACAGGCATCATTTGCACCAGGAGGAGGAGGAGAAAGAGAAAGAGCAACACATTACAGAGTAATCTTGAAAGTCTATTGACTCTACACAGTGGAACATCAAATACAGGACTGGGAGTGGGAACGAGAAAACAACAACTTGCAGTAAAATTAACTAGGTGCCAGTCAACAGAAATGACGCAAAGAAAAAGAAAGAATATCACTTCATGTAAAAACCATTGTGTAGGTGGATGAAATCTCAAGAGGTTAATGGTTTAAATACCACAATAAAGAAAACGGAGGTGCACTTTGACCTGAGGGTAGGAAGCTGTCATGCTGAAACAGTCTGTTATGTCGGAGTGCAACAGTTTAGATCAAATCTGAACACAAAATACTCCTCGAACAGTAGCAATGCTTCAGAAAAGCACCTGTTTAATAGTGCAGATATATTGAACCTAGGTACTGTCAAAACTGAGAAAACTTCATCAAACCAAAAAAAAACAAACAACATAAATAAAAAACTGGAATGATTTTCATGTAAATGTTCATTTCTTTTGTCATGAAAATACCAGATGGTGGTCAACAGCAATGGAGGGATTTGTGCTTTGGAGCTATAGGAGTGACAAAGACATATGGAAAGCAGTGAGCCCCTTTCACACATGAACTCAAATCCATAAATAAATTGAAATATTTCATTGAAAGAAAAAAATTTCTAATTCCTCAGCCAATCTGTCTACTCAGAGTCTTTGACAGTTTACTCAAGCTGTAACCAAAACACCACCAAGCTGTAAGCTACACATTAAATCATCAGGAAACCCCCTCTATGAGTCCATTGACATTTATATAAACAGAAAAACTACTAAAATGACTGTACTATGCTTGTGTAATCCTTTACTCCTCCAGTAGAGCTTCTTCCACTGCAAGATTAATAAGCAACAGACCGCAATAACTTAGTTATCACCACATTATTAACTGTAGAAAGGCCCATTATAAACAAAAACAGAGCTTATATTGATCTTTATTCCATTTAAAGGCCTTGAATTTTTGTATTCCATGTGTGAAAAGGGCTAAAATTGGTTGGGCAGTTGGGCTGGTAAGCAGGGTGCTGCTCCAACTCACTATCCTGAGGTTTGTCCTCAGAGGGGGGCGGCACTGAAGAAGTGCAGGTTAACTCTGAACTATTAGTGCTGCTGTTACTGCTACTATCTGGAAAGGAAGCAAAGCACCAAAACTGACAAAGCCCACATATTGGAATAAAAATCGAATGTGACAGTAAGACAGCTCTAAGTTTAGCATAAAATATAGATGCTAAATATAAATCTGACAAAGCAGCTGTGTGGGTGCAGACATGCAAACTATAGATGTTCACAGAGGCTGGCTGATTTGGCTAAAATTAAGTCATATTAGGCTAAAGCAGGGAAACAGCATCAATGGCTAGTGAAAAACATAGGAAGATGTCAGTTTAAAACTCAATAAAAGATGGAGAATTTTCATCATGACTGCAAGAAATAGTAGTAATAGAAATAGTAAGAGTTAGAAATAGTAATAATTTGTAGTCAGTTGAAATACTTTCCGCATTAGTTAAGGTTAGGAAGTGTGAGGGGAACTCCGAAAGCTTTAGATAAAAAGTCAGATAGTTACGCAAAGTAACTTGCTGAAAATCCAAAAAACCTGAAAATAACTTGATAAAAATCTGTCAACACAATAACTAGAATTAGATATCAGCAAATTATACAGATCATCATCAGGCTTTCATATCACAACGGCAAACTAAGCCGCAGTCCTGAATATCACTTCACACAATCTATGCAAGTAAGCACTAATTCTTACCCCTCCTTCTCCTGCGGCCTTCTCCTGCCTCTCCTGCTTCATTATCGCCTTCATCCATCTCCGAGCCACTACCCTCTGAGCCAGAGATCTCTTCACCTTGAATTGTAAAGATATGTAGAAGTCTTTCGGAAAAAAGGAAAATGTAAACTGTGTTATGGTTACTTGTTTCATCTCGGGTCTTCTTACCTTCTTCTAATTTCTTTTTCAGCTCCTCAATCTCTTTCTGAAACTGGCGAAGCAGTGCATCCTTGGGATCCTCATTGATTCTGGCTTTGTTCTTGATGTTTTTAGCCCTATTAGCATAACGCAGGGTACTGATGGTCTCATCGTAGTTATAGTCTGCTGGGCCTATATTTGCACACTGGGAGAGAGATGAAAATTAATGAAAATATGTGTAAAAACTGTAGTGTGAATCTTATCTATGTCAAAATTTTGGTGTTGTACATTAGAACTGCTTGATTCTTTCAGTTGTATATTTTTGAAGATGAAACGGTTTAATTAAACCTAAACAAACAAACCAAATGCAATACTCTATGAGAGTAGATCTAAGATTTTCACAATATTTCAGATCTGAGCTACGAATAAATCTGCTTTTTATGAGCAACAGTCTTTTATGTAACAGCATTGCACAATGAAAAATTATTCTACACTTCAACTGTACCATCATGGTCTTGGAGTTTCCTCCAAGCGAATCCTGTAGCAGACGGGTCAGTTTTGAATTCCTGTAGGGAACATGAGTGCTCTTGCCATCCACCAGTGCAGAAATGACGTTACCCAGTGTGGAGAGAGAGAGGTTGATCTTTGTTGCTTCCTTCAAACGCTGACCTGTGGCTCCAGTCTTACCCTGTCTTTCTGAACCCTGTGGCAGAGAGAGTTGTCGAATAATTAGCAGAGACCAGATGTGACATACTAATTATATCTGTGTCATTTCAATTTCAAGGAAGGAGCTTCTTTTTCCAAATCTTGCAAAAA
>NC_136610.1:28680968-28748468 GCF_933228915.1 Telmatherina bonti | reverse complement strand
AGTGAGGACTTCTGTTGTTTTTTAAACAGTATATATTATAATTTCTGAGAAGTAGCTAATTAGAATACTGAACAGTGAAGAAGTTATGATGTGTGTTTTGTATTTTTAGTTCTGGTTTCCTGTTTTAGTTTGTAGTCTTTACTATCACTTGTCTTGTTTCTCTTTTAGCATTTGTTCCTGTTCATTTGACTTACCAGGTCTCGTTTGTTTCATCCATTTCACCCGTGTCTTGTTCTGTTTCTCAGTATTTATACCCCTTGGTTTCTTTTTCCCCAGTTGTTGGTCCATTATGCGTGCACATGTTTAGTCCTGTCCTCTTGTGTATGTATACCCCCAGTTTTTGTTTTTGGGGATTAAAAACTCCTTTTTTTTCTCTGGCTCCTGTTTCCTGCATTTGGGTCCTCACCTCCACGCCACTGTGACCAAAGGTTTAAATTTTCCCCTTCCACATCACCTCGCTTCATCTAAAATGCGCTCTCACAAGAAGGTGTTGTTTCTAGATCTTTTTTTTTTTTCTTTGAATAGTATTTTTAACTTGCAATTGTCTTTTTGGTGACGTTTATGCCTACTGAGAAACTTCCAGATGAAGATCATGTTTTTATTCCATGCAGTTTGAGAGGCCTAAAGAAAACACCCATTAATTATTTGTTTTCAGCCTTGTCCTGAGTAAAGAATATAGATTTTACATTTTCAAAATTTTAACTTCTGTTACCCTTGTGAACAGGTGAACTTTGTGATCCTATCAGTCTTACTGTTCTTTTACCAATTAACCAAATCAGTTATATTTGACCAATTCTTTTATTTTTCTTTAAATCAAAACATCTTTTCCAGTCCTTCATTGTCCTTCTATAGAGCCCTGAACTTTTGAGTTTCATAAATTTGAATATGTGTATGATTTCTCAGTCAAATTTCAGTTTAAAAATTAACCTTATCTTTTGAAATTAAATATGTGGTTTTAGTCATTTTATTAGCACACATTGTAAATGTAACTTTCCCACTGGGTTTAAGACCCGTGTGCTCTGTGGACAGTTAAAAAAAACAAAGATAAAAAAGTTTTTATTAAATAATTTTATATTGTGTTTTATTTAATTCTTACTTTTAAGTTGTTTTTTTTCCAATCATATGTTTGTGTTTTGTTGTTGTGAAACACTTTATTGCACTTTTAAAAAGCAAATGTTACAAAAGGAAAATATCATTCTTTGTGACACTCATTGAAGACTCACTCATTTAGTTACTAAAAAAAGCTAAGATAATTTCATTTAACACACATGTGACTTAGAAGTCCCAAGACAAGTGGAGATAATGTCCAGTCTTTCAAAAGGTGTAGCGCCAGGTTGCAGAATGAGGCTAACATGCTTATTATTGTAACAGTTTATACCTGAAGGAAGACGCCAAACTACTCATGTTGAGGAAGTATATTTTCTTTAACACATAAACAGCACAGATATTTTACATAATTTCTCTAAATATACTCAAATATATGAATTTGCATTTTTTTGTGGATTTTGACAAAGGCACTCACCGTTGCATGTAACATGGGTATGAAACAAGGAACAGTCAAAACATGAGCATTAGTGCAAAAACTTTACCACAGTAAGTGTCACAAACATGCGCACACATCAAAGGACAATATATATCTCTAGTAATCATACCCTCTTATGCACCTGAATAAACACCTTTCATTAGATTGTCATCTAGCGATATTAAACTCTGGACTTCAAAATAAATTTTTTTCATTGTCAACAAAATCATTTGGCAGTTTAAACACACAAAATACAGAATTCTAGATAATTACAGCAGACATACAGAGTCAGCTGAGCCTCTCGAGGGCTTGAAGGACATTGTTGTGGAATAAGCCTGTCTGCCCACTGTTTTCCTGAGTAACAAGAACCCGTCCATCAGGTCGAGGTCTGTGGACGAGGACCAGCTCCCCCTGAAGCAGACTCAGCTCTGAGTCTGTCTGGGCTAAATGTGTCGTAGTCACCCTGTGCCTGAAAGAAAGTAGAGGATAAGATACCATTGTGTCAAAAACACAGTTTTTCTGGTCTGCTTAGTCTGACAATCACTGCTCAACACAAGTAAAAGAAACTTCTGCATACCTGCTGGGGCTGAACTGAGCTGAAAGGGCTGACAGTGATGGCTGTGAGGACAGGGGTTTCTGTGGGTAAGAATTCAGATCTGAGATGCCCATTTCAAGACCTTTTCTGAAAATAGGGCCTCTTCCATCTTTGAGAATGATCCCTGGACCATCTCTCCCCAGGGTGAGTGAAGGGGCCCACACCTCTAAAGGAGGAGGCCCAGGACGGTAGTTAGAGGTAGCCTGAGTTCCTGATGACCAGGAGGAGGTTCGACGTCTTAAAGGAGGGGATTCTTCACCTGTGAGGAACCGAACTGATTTTGGGGGCTGCGGGATTGCAACATACTGTTAATCATGTGAACAGTTTCAGAAACCTAAAGGGTGAACAATAGTCGGAACAAAACAGAAACATGACTCTCACAAGTCTGACATTACCTTGTCTGTGTTGTTCTTGTGCGAGTCAGGTTTGATCAGAATTGATTGAGGTGCGCTTGTGGGATGTCTGTGGTGCTGAAATAATGCTTCATGCGAAGCAGCGAAGTCCCTGCCCTTAAAGGATGCAACAGCAGAGGGCGCTGCTGGCTCAGTCATCCAGCCAGGTAGTTTGTTAGAGTTGGACAGAACATTAATGTTTTTCTTCCTCTGCAGAGCCGGTGAGTAGCCTGATGCCTGAACTTGTGCAAAGTGTTGCGAGTTGGACGGGATGTTGTAAGTGGACATATGGGAGGAGCGGTTTGAGCCTGAAAAAGATCATAAAAAACAAAAAAAAAACCATTTTTTTTCTTTTTAAACCCACTGATAAAATCTGTAGTGAAATAAGAAATGCAGAAACAGAGTTGATTCATACTGACCTCGATGTGGGTTAAAAATACGCCTAACAGTGTCCCAACCTTGAGAACTCTCGTAGAAGGATGGCTTTGCAGTGCCAGTGGATGACATTGCATGCTGTGCTCCATTTGGCACAGACGGGACTTGTCCTGTTGAGTATGGCGTTCCATCACCGTTCACCTTATCAAGGACCACAGCAGGATTCTTTGCAGCTGTGGGTTTCTTTCCAGCAACTGGGTTGTACTGTGATGATACATTAGCTGCTTTGGTCTCCAAAAGTCTGGCTGAGGTTCTGTAATTCAGTAAACAGACATGTAAATGAAACATGTATCAGCTTTATGACACAAAACACTTGAAAGAAAATGTTTATCTTAATTCTTTTTTTTATTTTTATTTTTTTAAATAATCTAAATCTGACAACCACCGCTATCTGATTTAAGCATCTTTATCTCTGTATCACAGAATGTCACCTTGCCCCCATCAGAATACAAATGTCTTTTCCTTCCCACTTTGTGCACTCAAAGATCACAGCCTCCTACCTAAGCACAGGTGTGATGTAGTTGCCAGGAAGTATTCCCACTTTGCCCGTTCTAAGCGACAACCCACGCAGCCAGCCCTCTTTGAACTTTCCATACACTCCTATCATCTCTCCTTTCCTCAACTCCAGTTCCTCAGGTCGTCGAGGTTTGTAGGAGTAGAGAACAGCACAGCTGGGGAGTCACATGGCAGGCATATATGTCACTATCACATATCATTGATACATCACCAGATTACCAGCAGTTTATAACAGGTGTATAATTATAAGTTACTGATATGACATGAAAGACATATGATCCTACGTTATATTTCGACCAATATTGTATAATGTTAAAGACTTTGACTCACACACTGATGGAGAGCTGCTGCATGCTGAGGTTTTTACTGTCTCCAGAGGCAGAAGGCATCTGAGGGTTTACCAAAGCCATGGAAATGGTGGGTGGAGTCTCACTGGTCATCTTCTTCTCACTCTAAAATGCAACAAATTTACATTTACAGTTATTATCTGCAATACACAGCATGGGGCATGGGATGTTGTGCAAGAATATCTGTATAAACAACAACATACAGCTGCACTGGCAATTCTAGGATCATCACATTTATTTTTGAAGTCTTTAGTTAAAATGTAAAACCAACCAGGTAATGGGTCAAAATGATGTCATTGGCATTTATCCTACAAGAACAGTGTCCTATACAAAGTTCAAACTAGATCCAATTCATTTGTATAACTATTTCCTGTAATATACATGATCTTATCTGTTAGTCAAAAGTCTACAAAAGACACAAACTATTATTCTTTTGGTAATGTGGAGGACAATTTGGTTTTGGACACATATCTCACCATGCACTGCATTCTGAATGAGCTTTATGATCAGTGTTAGATGAGTCACTGATAAAGGTTCAGAAAAACTAATCATGAGACAAAATGTGCAATGTGTTGTAATTGTATTTGTCATTTTAATTTAGTGTAAAATTTTTGTTTAGATGCCAAGACACCAACACAAAGATTGCAGTCTGATAACCATCAAGTCATGAGAACAAACATGATGGGTAGAGCTGCAGACAAGGGCTCTGGCCAGGATAACATACATTTACAATGAGATGGAACCAAAATCTTCCACATTTTTTAAACACATTTTAAAAAATGATCAGCCTTGGAGAGTGTTGCACAGGTCTGGAAGCAGCAGGATGTGCTCCGGTAATATCTTGTACTAGCCTGATGCTGCGTGGGCTGTAAGAGAAATCCAGCTAAGGAATATATTGCATCTTGCACGTACGTCAGAACATTTAAGTCATCAACTGTGTACATTACTCATGCTTATTTCCTACCGCTGTCTTCACTTCATATCATACTGTCTCCAAGTAGCTTTGTAATTCATACAGTAAGGCCATAAACTGCATGTAAGGGTACCAGAATTTTTCTTTATGCACTTAACAAATAATTAACATGACACAGGCTTAAATTTGGAGATTCAATCAAGTGCTAAATGGCCTTTTGTAAAGGTTTATGTTGTGAAGTCATAGAGGTGTTGTTGCAGTTTTTATTCTAAAAGACTTTTTTCTAAATTTCTTCCAACATTTCTCATGAGATTTTCACCTCCAGTTTTCTCTCACAGGCCTGCCTTAATTTCTTAGTATGAAGAAAACAACCCGTGAGTGTATCAGATAGGACTAATAGATTTCTCTCCCTTTAAGCAAAAAAAAAAAAAAACTAAACTAAATGTGATAAGAGAGACCGCAATCAGCAAACAAACTTTTATTTTTCATTTCATCTTTTTCAGTTTTTTTTTTTTTTTTTAATCTTTTGGCAATATAAACCAATTATCTCAAAGAAATGGTCCTCTGAACAGGATATACATTTTTCAGTTCCAAATAAGAAAGTCTTGATCTTTAAATGCCTGATAGGCAATCAGGATAGTTTATAAGCAAATAACTAAATCAAAAACTGATTTCATGCTCTAAAATAATAAACATAACAGACTGTGCAGACAGTGAGGCTAGATGCATTGTTACTATTAGAAAAGAGCAAAAAGTTGATATTTTCTGAGATCAGGGGGGTCTGGTCTCCCTTAATCTAACTGACACAACTGACATTCCCCTTTCTTCACACAAAGATGCAGGTTTGACATCTTTTATGACTGGTTTTTGTGTCTTCCAGACAAAAGAATTAAACCAGCCTTCCACTTTCCTAGTCAGTTTTTGAGTAAATAAGACTGTTCTGACTCATGTGTAACACATGCGAAGCACTGACATACTAACAGCATGCATGTCTGGCTTGGTCCATCAGTTCATTTAGTCAAAAATGATTGAGAGATTTTTCTCTAACTTCATCACCTCTAACCCCTACAACTATACGGTTGTGAAAAAGGATTGCTTTATTCCTGTTCTGTAACTATCCCTCGCCTGTGCTTGCATCACATTACACTCCAACTCACAAAAAGCCAGAGGAGCATGGACATGGAATTTTTGTTTGTTAAAGTTGTTTAAAGCAATATTTTTTATGTTTAACAACTAGAGACTAGAAGTTTGATTTCAGCCATGGCTACATCTAAATATGGTCACAGTTACACTTGTTTGTCTAAGATCTTTATGGGTAACGGGCTAATATGAACAGCAGGAAGGATTAAAATAAAAAAAAATTAGCAGAAATGTGTGCATGTGTAAATCTTCTCCTGTAATCACAAAAATCAAATTCAACTATATATTGAAGCGTTGCAATGGATAGGTGATCTGTCCAGGTTGTACAGCCTTTCATTTAGTAGCTGCTGCCTGGGAAATGATTCAGTTCTTCTGTAATCTTGCACTGGAACAAGAAGGTATAGTAAACAAATCATCACCTATTATAGAAATAAAATTGAGTTGTCTTTTTAAAGGCTGAGTTCAAAGCAACTTTAAACTCACTTATTTATTAATGATGTATACATTTAATGTTATGTAGGAAACAGCATAAAACATAGATAGGCACCCACTTTTTGTGTTTCATGGGTTTATTATTGAAGCCTCTATGGATAAAGCTCACAGGCAAGAAACTTTTAATTAAAGCCAACAATCGGTTAATGAAACACTTTGAAGCCTAAACCCATTTAATTACAAAACTGGGGAGGGGTTTAAATATGATTTGATTGTACTTTTTTCACCTTGGACCAAACAAGACCCTCAAAGGCTTAGAAGTATTATTTTCTCAGTATTAAAAAGACGCAGAAATAACATTCCCCTGCCATTCATAGACATCTGCAACTATTCATAGCACCACCACTCAAGGACTACTTCAAGCCTTAATGTAGGCCTGTGGGCACGGGGTTCCTACATGCAGCATGCATGTGGATCCTGCTGCATTACACTGTACTACATTTACACTATAGTTTTGAAGTACGAAGACAGCAGTAATTAAGATATAACCATTGGTTTATCCATAGAATCACATGTCAAATGCTGTATTGATAAGATTAATGTATGTCCTGCAGACAGATCACAAATCCATTATTCAGGAGGGTGGATGGCTGTGCATCATTGTCATGTTTTCTGTTAACATCTGTAAAGGCATACATCTAATTTTTATGCCAAAAGTATAAATTCTTATGATAGTAAGGAGTCCATACCCTATAAGAGGTTTATATATCACTTTTAGTACAGAGAATAGAGAGGAAAAAGGTAAACTTTTTACATTCAATAAATAATTTTTAACAACAAATTTATGCGATTTCCACAAAAACAAGAATTAGCACAATCTAAAGAATATCTGCTACTAATGTAGAATACAAAATTAGTTTATATGCTGATGACATTTTATTAGTTTTAAAAAACCCAAGAAACTCAGTTCAGGAAACACTTCAAATCACCAACAACTACCCAAAGATATGTGGGACTAATCCACTATCCTCCTACTCTCACACAATGTCTGGAATTCTGCAGCTCAGAGCTCACTCCCAACACTAAATGTTGGTCATTGGAAGTACTTGGGAATCAACATCTCTGCCAGGCAGTCAAACTCAATAGTCCAAATGAAAATTTCCCACAAATAAAAGTCTTTTTTTTTCCAATACTTCCTACCATACCAACAGCAAAATGACACACAATGCTTCAGTATCTGTTTTATTGGGAACATAAAAAAAAATCAAATGTTTGTAACCAGAAATATACATATCAAACACAAACCAGCTTACTGACCTCTTTAAATATAGATAAGAAGCTAATTCTCCAAAACTGGACACAAAAGACCTTCTTAACCTCCATCATTGGAACATTTTAATGATATGACAATGACAAACATCACAGCTGTCAATGACAGGGACACGTCATCATTCAGGGAAAACAGGAAATCCTTTTCACATCACTTCCACGCTAAGAACAACCTTTTCTGATGCTAACGACATTCCCATTAAAATATAATTACATGCTAATTAAAACTATACACATAGATTAACAAATCAATTTCAACATTAAAATAAACAGGCACATAATCCAATTTTTAACATCTGCATAAACAAACATACATAAAACAAGAAACATAACATAAATGATGATGTCATGGCAGTTGCATCTATCCATCTATTTTCTATACCGCTTAGTCCAATTCAGGGTTGCAGGGAAGCTGGATCCTATCCCAGCAAGTAGTATGCGAGAGGCATGCGACAAGTTACTAATACATACCGGTATGTTTTTAAATGGTGGGATGATGCCCCCCCTCCTAACTGCAGGGTCAACAATTTATGGAACTTCTCACTTAAGAGAGCAGGCTGAATTGAAATAAAAGCACGATAAAAAAACAAATCAATTAGATGTTTTGTAATTAATTAATCTGGATTAATCGTATTTTAAATCACATAACAATAATTGTCTCAAAGAGCAACATTTTACTGTTTGTGACATTATGACTTCTGTCAAGCTTGATTTGGACTCAATGTGACATCACGCTGACATCATCAACCATAAACTCACAAGATGACAGCGGCTGCAGTTTTCTGCTGTCGTTCACAGCTGACTGTAAGCCCTCAAAGCATGATGGGAAAGTGCACAGCTGTCCCCTGATCTAGGTGCTCATTGGTAAAGATGAGTCAGCTAGGACATTATCACGTCATGTAGACAGTTCCTGTCTGGCTTTGAACTGTAAATAAATTAGATTTAAATGTTTTTATTTGCTCTAAAAAAACATATATAAAAAGATAACACAAGCAAGAGGCATTGACAAGATCTCAAAAAGATTACAGGCAGTGCAGTATCATATGCTTCACCGAGACATGGCTGCATACACATATCCCAGGCTTTAATGTGTCTATGCACTGCTTTAAGATTTTACGAAGAGAAAAACACTGGAATGTCCTCTGTGAACCACATGGAGATGACATCAGTGTCATAACATGAGTGTGTGATTGTTTCAGATTCTGTGTGGACAGCATTGTCCCAATAAGAACAGTGAGGTGTTCCCAATGACAAGTCCTGGATTACCAGAGACCTGAAAAAGATGCTTGATATAAAAAAGAAAGTTTTCACAGAGGAAGACAAGGGTGTAAGATGAAGAAGTGGAAGGAGGATAACATGAAGAAGTTAGAAAGTCAGCTCCAGCAGAACAGCGAGGTGGATGTGTGGTCAGGACATCTGTGTTCAAGCTGGAAGGGGATCATACTGATGGAAGTCTGGATAGAGCTTGTGACCTGAACATTCAATAGGTCCAGTTCTCCCACTGCTTCCAGTCCAACAGACCACACACTTGCCACAACCCACAGCTTTCCTGTCACACCTCCACTCTGTTACTCTGAAGCTCATTCATGGACCTTAACACTGCCTGATCTCCCTCCTCATCAGAACATGAGACTGCCTCTTCCTCCACCTCCACCTCCTGCAGTAAGGTGAACAAGCAACTGGAGATACTGAACCAGTACACGGCTCCAAGTCAAGATGGTGTCAGTCCCAAGGTTCTGAAAACTTGCTCAGAACTTGCTCATGGATTCTTCAGCATCGTTTCAACACCAGCCAGAGCCTGAAAAAAAGTTGCTGTGTTGTGGAAAACATCCTGCCTTGTTCAAGTACCTAAACAAATCCCAACCATCTGAACCAAATGATTACAAACCAGTTATCCTAACATCTCACATCATGAAAGTCTTTCAGAGACTGTTATTGGGTCTCCTGAATAAGTAAATGAACACCTTTCAGAACCCATTAGAGCAGTGGTCACCAACTCTGGTCTGAGGGATCTACCATTTGCAGGTTCGAGTTTTTCTCAGGTGCAACACACCTGACTCAAATCAATAACTTATTAATAGGTTTGTGCAGAAGTTGACAGCAAGTTGTTGGAGAACCTTTTCAGGTGTGTTGAACTAGACAAACACTAAATCTGCAGGGCGGTGCACTTTGATCACAAGGAACTGTCCTGTCTGTCACCATTTTTTTCACACTGAGTACAAAGAACTAGTCAGTCAATTTGTGAGATGGTGCAAAGACAACCACCGCATCAGGACATTAAAAAAAAAAAGAAATGATTGATGACTTTAGGAGAAAAGTGAATAAATAAACACTTAGAATCCAGAAGAGGTGGAGTTGGTGGATGAATACAAATACCTTGGAGTTCAGCTAAACAACAGACTAGACTTCAAATGCAACACAGAACCACAAGTAGGGACAGAGCAGACTCCACTTCTTAATGAAGCTGAGATCATTCAATGTCTTCACCAAGATGTTGCCCATCTTCTATAAGTCTGTTGTGGAAAGTGCAGTCAGCTTTGCAGCCATCTGCTGGGCAGCAGCATCTGAGCCAGAGGTTTAAAAAAGCTGAACAAACTCATGAATAAGGCTGTTTTTTTTTGTTGGGGAGAACTCTGGAGCTGCTGGGGCTGATTGTTAAAGAAAGAGTACCGCACAAGCTGCTGAAAATAATTATTTGATTCTATGCATTCTCTACTCAATACAGGAAGAAGCAACATATCTTCAGCATAAGGTTTCATCAAGTCCAAAGCAAGAGAGAAAGATACCAGGGATCATTCCAGATAGCAGTCATAACCCTCTGGAACTAGTCGCTACATTTCTTTTCTAATGAATTATTAATGCTTTTATTTCTTAAAAAATACAAGATTGAAATTTACCTCTTGGATGAATAAAGTATTTTTCATTCAATTCATTTCATTTCTGTAAATATTAAAAGTGAAAAAAGAAGCAAGCATTTCATCATGTAAAACCAAACTGTAGAAGACAGACAAGGAATAAAATATCAGTTTTATTAAATCATTTTGGACCAGAATCGGCGTAGTGGTTAGCACTGTGGCCTCACAGCAAAAATGTCCCTGGTTCAAAGAGTGGCCTTTCTGTGTGGAGTCCCTGTCCCCAGGAGTGAGTGTGAGCATGAATGGTTGTTTTGTCTCTCTGTTTTGGGCTTGCAATGGACTGGTGACCTGTCCACGGTGGACCTTGCCTCCTGCCCAGTGATTCCTGGTGTAGGCTCCCTTAAATGGTTGACTGAACCATCTAATTGCAGGTGATAATTCAATAGTTATACTCTGGCTTTTCATCATCTTGTGCATAATATGCTATTAGGTTTATTAAATATTTATTATTATTTTTCTCCTTTTACTGTGTAGTTTAGTGTTGTTGCAAACTGAAAGTTGAACCGATTGAATAACTAAAGGAAAGCTAGGTAAACTGAAAATCTTTTATCATAATATAAAGACAGGTTGATGCAGTTTTCCTGGGTTTCCCCCATCTACATGTCAGAACAATTCCAGGTAAGAATGGGGGACATTCCAGTCAGGCAGAGTATAGACGAACACTGCTGTAAAATAAATGTATTTAAAGGATCAATGTTAAAAGCCTTTCAAAAAGGCTTTTTGAAAAATTAGTGAAGCACTTTTCTATCTCATATATCGTATCATAATCATATGCTTTTCCTCTTCACGATATAACCTTGAAGTGCTCACAAGAGCCCCTCGACGCTGCTGTTAAACCTCTGGTCTGTTTCTCTAAAACCTCTCATGTGTAACCTACTACGTTTTCTTTTCACTGGATTCCCATAAATATATGAGTACAGTCCGAGGTTCTTAAAACAGTTTCAGAGCTTTACATGGTCACCAAAAGATAACCTGGATGCAACTGGATTATAAATATGCTTCCTAATTTAGTTGTAAGGATGCTGTCTCTAAACTTTAAACATCTTCTGTTGAAGTTCGAGAGCAGTTTACAGCCCTTGTTGTTGTATATCTGTGTTGTTGTTTTTTTAATCAGTGTATATGTTATGTCTGGGATCGGAAACAACGTACAGGTATAAATAACTCAACGTGTTTCAGCTGTTTTATGTGTTGAGTTATCAGAGAGAGTCTTTACAGATGAGTTAAATAATGTCAGATATCAACTGACATGCTGAATAATACCCATGATTTAACTTGTTGTAGCTTTTGATCCATTTCTCTCCTAAATTTGGCCATTATATAACAATGCCAGTATTCACTCTAACACACATTATTTCTTCCACAGTGGGAGGAAGGCTGCTATTCTCTGTAAAACAGCCAGCAGTGCCAGAGGTGAGAGCTGATGGGTCGCAACGCTAAGAATAGCACACATGCTGGCTTGGTCATCGGTGAGGCTCAGCCTTGGCTTTAGGGACACGGACCCCCGCTCCTTCTAAGAGGGAGTGCATGGCTTGTCTGCCTTTACTGGCCCACTGATGTGAAAGTGTTACCTGCTTAGTGAAGAGGAAGGAGTTCGAAGGCAGGGGATAGCAGGGTCTGTTATGTAACCAACTTCACAAGTGACTCATCATCATAAGCATAAGAGAGATAAGCAGAGACATCGATGGACTCTTCAAGCCTCCCACTCTCTACATCTATCTCTCATTTGTCCTCCTCCTTTCTCCTTCTTGTGCTTTGCCTTTTTTCTGTTTGCGATTTTTGTGTTATTCTTCTATTCCCCCAGTATTTCCTTTCACATGTTTTCCTCTTTCCCAGCTTATCACTAGCATTTCCTCCTTTCTTATCCAAACAGTAAGGTCCCCTCCACCTCCCTTCCTCTCCAGAATTTTGCCAACCTGCATGAGGGATTGTTTTTTTATGTTCTGACATGTAGAATTTCTTGGTAAAGCTATGAGATATGAACTGAATCAAAGGACATTATTATCTCAAGAGACAGAGCAGCATAACACTTCATGCCATACTCACAATGATCTGCTACATGTTTTTTCCAAATTAATCAATGACAGTAAATCTTACTCTTTTTACAAAACTGTCTATTTGGATTTATCTGCATATATGACCAAAATTTTAAGCTTATAAAAATAAGCTGTAATTATTCATTCTTACAGACTGGTCTGTTTAATACTTTTCATGACCACCAAAAATGAGGTGATGGAAACAGTGCTACAAAATGTCCTAACTAAAATAACCTTGAGGTTGTGTTGTGGTATTAAGGTATTAATTAGTTTAGATAACATGATAACAGTAAAGATTAGAAGGTTTTTATGGCATTATGATTAGTATGAGGTAAAGGAAAGAACTTAAAAAGTCTCTGTGTATCTGTAAGGAAACATTTTCTCGCCTGCCTGACTTATTTTCTTTTTTAAAAAAAAACCCACCATGCTTGAGATGAAGAAAGAAAAAGGACACACACCCTGCTGAACTATAATTCATCTCTGGGGGATACCCTGGCTTCTCTCCCAAGTTTCAACATGAAAAGACTTTTTCAAAGATACAGTCCAGTCATCTGTAAGTCTCACATCTCCCTAACTCATTTAAGCATCAATGTTTTTCTTATGAGATACTCTTAATCACATTACTGCCAACAAAAGAGCCATCCATGGTTTTTCAATCATTCCTTAAGCATAACATCATGACTCCCACCTTTCATGCTTGAGGCCAACTTGATTGCTTAGAGGTTCAAATAAACTTCTCTATTAAGTCACTAAAACCTGCATGCCTTTAGCCAACCACATGTTTCCTGTTAAAGAAAAATTCCTGCCAAGAAAGCAAAGCCTGCCATGGTTCAACTCAAAGTTAACAAGAGGAGAACAATAAGCACAGCCAAGATAAGGAGAGGAGCATTTTACTCACCTGTAACAAGTGTCTGTGAGAGTACGAGTGCCGGTTAATTCGACGGGAGTTCACTTTGGAGGGGTAAGAATGGCTACGTACAGCAGCGGGCACAGAGAAACGCTGCGGCTGACCCTGACCGTTAAAGGTGCTGATGTTGGTGGGTGCTTGATAAAAGTTCCTGCTACCAGCTGCGGGCTGTTTCCGCTGGTTGGAGAGAGGCAAAGCATTGATGATGGGTGTCTTTGCTGGGACTCTGTAATGGGCAGTGCTGTTGGATACGTCAGTGGCCCTGTCTGTGCCCCCGCTCGCTGCTTGGTGTTGAGATTCTGCTGAGTCACCCCGCTTCCGACTCTTTCCCTTAAGCAGTTTGGCAGCGGTGGAGTTTGGCTGAAATAGATTGATAAACAGAGAAGCAAAAGTGAAAATAAAAATAAATTCAGAAACGCATCACGCACAATCCTCAGCGGAGAAGAAAAAGAAAAAGCAAAGCTCGTAATTTGCTCCTACCTGTTACTAACGTCTGCCAATCTCAGCTTCTGCTGATGAGCAAAACGGCTGCCTAAATACACCCATTTGCTGCTACTCAGCTCACCCCTACAACTTGTTGGACAAGCAGCGTAGGCAGGCAGGATGATAAGTACCCGCCAATAAGCCAGGAAGGGTTGACTGGTTCTGAGAAAGGAGCTGCACAGACGGGCAGGCAAACAGACAGGCATGGCAGGGTTAATGCTTTCACTCTGCAAAGTGATGTGCTGTTATGCCACCCAAGCATAGAAAGCATTACTGTGTATTCACGCCTGGCTGCACGACATGTGGAGAGACAGCCTTGGAGAGGAGACGAGGAAAGTGAACAGAGAGAGAAAAGACTGCAGAGGTAGGGACAGATACAGAGTATCACTAAGGCAAGGCATGAGGAAAAGACAGACAAAAGCGGGAGCAAACGGAGAAGACGACTAATATAAGGAGGTTATATAAAGAAATATCAACCAACGTATGACAAATTAGAAGACTTAACTAGAATTAAATCAGGCACCACGTTGACCTCTTTGTGGTAAAAACACTATTCTCTCCAGCATCGATGAAGTTAATTCCTTGAGGCAGAAAACACACAAAAAAAAGAAAACCCAAATGACAGCCAGCTAGCTAAGCAAGCCCTGAAAACCTGACTAAGCCACATAGTCACACACTAATGAGCAGCTGCGGACACAGCAGGGCTTCACAGATGAGTTCTCTGCCTCGGTGCTTTGCAGCACAGGGATGACTTTTAGTCGTGAATCAAAGATTTGAATGAAAGTAAATGTAATATCCAAGCAGTGACCTAGAATCAGTGACATCCAGTTACTACATCTACGGTTCAACTGTCTATGTTAGACCGAAGTGCTGCAACAGAAAGTGTCAAAGTGCACAATCTATATTCAAGCAATGAGAAGAGGAAGACAAATTTAAAAAAAGAAGAAAAAAAAAGAACAAACCTCTGTAAATTGTTGAGGGCAAATTCCAACTTTTTCCCCTAACTTGGCTTCAATCCAATTCTCATCTATTCGTCTGATGACAGTCAGGATGTCTCCCTGCAAATGAGAAACAAGCAAACATAAGCCATTAATAAACTGACACAAGATGGTTTTAACTGAGTAAGCTGACCTGAGAGACTGAGCACTCAGCTCAAAAACTCCCAGACTCCTGTGTTTCTGCTGCAGCATGTGACATCAGCTCCTTTTGTGTCTGCAGGCCCAGTGCTTTCTGCGGCCAGCCTCTAAAAAACCATTTGACCACCTGCATTAAGACGAAAGGCAAGCTCAAGTGTGCTTTAATGGAGAGCACACATAAACTGAAGCCCTTATATAACAGCCTCAGAGATCCTTCAGGGTAAGTAACAACCACTGCAGCAGAGGTCTGAGACCTCAGCTCCACAAGTCTCAGTTTTCACTCTGAAAGCTGAACAAAAATAAAAGGCCACTGTGTATAAATAGTACTGGGAATTCTATGTGCTATACATCAATATATTACAACTTCACATCTGAAAAAGCTGAAACAGTGTGATGCTGTAAGCTAAGTTAAGCATCATTCAAAGTGTCTTATCTTACTACTATTGAAGCAGAGAAGCTAAAATGCAGAATGGTGAAACAACATAAGGAAAAAAACTATTGTTTACTGGAGTTACCAATCTTTGTTGCAGTTGTTACAGTCTTTAATTATATTAAGTATATTAATCATTTAATGTTCAGCTTACAGATCTGGTTCATGACATATGTAAAGCGGAGCTGAAATTACAACGTTTACACAAAAGAAAGAAGAATAAATATTCGACAGAAGATTGAATTAAAACAAAAAGCTAAACAGTTTCAGCGGTATATTGGGGGTCGTTCGAACACGGTTTCTTTCCCTTTTTAGTTTTTAGAGTTGTTTTAAAGTTTTTAAAAAAGGAAAAAAGACACCATGCAACTTTTGGTGCACTACCAGGGAGGTTTTAGAAATCTTTTACAAGTTTATACCATCAAAATAATTAACCAAACCTTAAAGCTTGAAAAGAACCCTTACTTCTCAAACCTCATCTCTGCTATCAATTCAATTCAACTTTATTTATATAGCGTCAAATCACGGCAATGCCATCTCAAGATGCTTTACAGACAGAGGGGAAAACATAATGAAGGCCAATTCATAACAGCCTATATAAGGAAACCAACAGATTGAGTTGAGTCCAACTCAATCTCCCATCCTGAGCAAGCACACTGGCAACAGTGGGAAGGAAAAAACTCCCTTTTACAGGAAGGAAACCTCCGGCAGAACCCGGCTCAGGACAGGCAGCCATCTGCCTCTGCTGTGTGGGGGGAAGAGGACAGAAAGACAACAGACAACAGGAACTGCTACTCCCGGCCAGGGAGACCTGCTGAGACAGGAGACATACATGTTAATGATGCAACACTGTTATGGGGGGGGGGGGGTAAAAGAAAGAGATAAAGAGAAAAAGAAAGAAGCTCAGTGTATCAGGAAATGTCCCTCAGCAGTCTAAACCTATAGCAGCATAACTAAGGGATGCTAACCATCCCTAGCTATAGGACTTATCAAAAAGATAAGTCTTCAGCCTAGTCTTAAAGGTGGGGAGGGTGTCTGCTTCCCTAACACTAACTGGGAGCTTATTCCATAAGAGAGGGGCCTGATAACCAAAGGCTCTGCCTCCTGCTCGGCTCTTTGAGACTCTAGGAACCACAAGTAAGCCTGCAGTCTGCGAACGAAGTACTCTACTTGGTATATAAGGAACAATGAAGTCTTTGATATATAGTGGTGCCTGGTTGTGGAGGGCTTTATATGTAAGGAGAAGGATTTTAAATTCTATTCTAGATTCAACAGGCAGCCAATGAAGAGAGGCTAAAACTGGAGAAATATGATCTCTCATGCTGGTTCTGGTCAGGACTCTGGCTGCAGAATTCTGGATCAGCTGAAGGCTTTTCAGGGCATATTTAGGACAGCCCAGTAATAGAGAGTTACAGTAATCTAGTCTCGAAGTAACAAAAGCGTGAACCAGTTTTTCTGCATCACTCCGAGACAGAATGTCCCTAATTTTGGCTATATTACGTAAATGAAAGAAGGCTGTTTTAGTAACCTGCTTAATATGTGGGCCAAAGGACAGGTCAGGGTCAAATATTACTCCAAGGTTTCTCACTGTAGCACTGGAAGCTAAAGTAATGCCATCCAGGTTCATTACAAAACCGGAAAATTTAGCTCTGAGTTTTTCAGATCCAACGAGAATTACTTCAGTCTTATCTGAGTTTAAGAGGAGAAAATTTCTAGACATCCAAGTCTTTATGTCTATGAGACAATTTTGTAGCCTATTGGGCTGATTTGTTTCATCTGGTTTAAAGGATAAGTATAGTTGAGTATCATCTGCATAACAATGAAAGTTTATTCCATGCTGTCTAATAATTTTGCCTAAAGGGAGCATATATAGCGTGAAGAGTATTGGTCCAAGTACAGAACCTTGAGGAACTCCATGACTTACTGTAGTTTGGGAGGAGGACTTGTCATTTACATGAACAAACTGAAGTCTATCAGATAAATATGATTTAAACCAGTTTAACGCTGTACCTGTAATTCCAATCACCTGTTCTAGTCTTTGTAACAGAATGTTATGATCGACTGTATCAAATGCAGCACTAAGATCAAGCAAGATAAGTACGGACACAAGTCCTTTGTCTGAGGCCATAAGAAGGTCATTAGTAACTTTCACCAATGCTGTCTCAGAACTACGATGAGCTCTAAATCCTGACTGAAACTCCTCGCATAAATTATTTCTGCTCAGGTGGGCATGTAGCTGAGCTGAAACTATTTTCTCCAGAATTTTGGACATAAACGGGAGGTTAGATATAGGTCTATAATTTGCTATCACCTCTGGATCCAGAGATTGCTTTTTAAGTAAAGGCTTGATTACAGCAGTTTTAAATGATTGTGGTACATATCCTGTCACTAAAGACATATTGATAAGATTTAGTAGTGATGTATTAATTAAAGGGAAAATGTCCTTAAAGAGGCTCGTTGGGAGAGGGTCTAAGATACAGGTGGATGGTTTAGATGAAGCTATTATTTTAGTTAATTCAGAGGGTTGGACAGGACAGAAACTATTTAGACACAAGTCAGATCCTGGTTCTAAGGATGCTTCGGAGACCACAACAGGCTCAACATTATAGGTAGAAGGAAGAGTATTGTGAATTTGATCTCTAATAGTGTCAATTTCAGCAGTTTGACCTCTTTTAAAATATCACCAGAGAAAACTGTGTGAACCCTACAAGTATGTACTTCTGACTTGTTTTTGAAGTACACTGACATTTATTATTTACATTCCCAAGCCTGAAACTACCCTAGAAGGCCAGGAGGGTTAAGATGCTGCAGTTCACAGCTTCAGTTTCACCCAGAGCCAATTTCTTAAGTCTGCAGTAACACATCACACATCAACAAGAACTCAACTAGACACTTTTGCTATGTATAACGTTAGCATAATTAGAAAACAGCATTCTGTTGCTGCTGGGAAACAATGACAAATGAGCTCTTTTGTTGTTAATGAGACACTACCGTGTAAACAGCCTTTTCTGACATATTTCTTTTAAATAACATCCTGCTTGGTAACAATCCAATTAACGTGAGTGTGGGATCTTACTCCCATTCTATACACATGTAAACACCTTGGTAGCAATTTTAAACCTACTTCGATATTTTCACAGCATCAGACACTATCCACAAATGCTTTTACATAACACGTCCTTGCCTACACAGTTGCCAGGTCTGCTTGTTTTATGGTACTTTTTGGTTTCTATTTCAAGAACCAAGTTATTTTCAAAGACTGGCTTGAGGGCTTCCATCACAAGATCTGGCAACACAAATTCGGCATTACAGAATCAGTGCAGTACAGTAAGACTGGAGTAAAATAATAACACATTTATGGTAAGGAAGAATCTTGAAAAAATTCTTAGTATCTTAAGATATAAGCATAACATTACAAAAAATGTGACATACACATGTGAAATCTATAACACGCAAGCATGAAAGAATATCCAAAACACAGCTTATACCAAAGCCATAATCTAAATGAGTGAAGATAGGTTTAGAGATTGATGGTGACAAATCTCAAAAAAAGAACTAATCATCAATAGTTGAAGTATGAAAGTGAGCTGATCACATGGCTTGCCGTGTAGACAGACACTGGGAACACTTTAGCATCTGCAGGAGGGCTTGTTCGTCACAAGAAAAGCTAAAGATGAAAAGGGAAGTTTTTCTACAAAAGAACAAAAATCCTTAGCATATCCTGACCAAATTTACCATCAAGAGACTGAAGCTGAAGATTCAACCAAAGAAATGTGTGCATCCATTAAAAAGCAGCACAAGCAAGCAAAAAGATTATCACATGCAAAGAACAAAAGACTGAACACAAAGAGTGCAAAACACGTTACTCAGCTGTGATAGTGCACAGTGTCCAAACTTTGGCTTTCAGCCCTTCTTTTGTTTGTTGTAAAAGTGAAAAAGAAATAAGCCCTTTTAACATCTGATCATGACTTCATTTTCTACTCTGAACTTTGCATGCTAGTTTTTAAAAATCTATTATAACCTGCTCCACCTAGTTGATTTAAGTCTTAGTAGCTAGCTGCACAGCCAAAGAAATGTAAAGATGACAAAACATCAACTTTTGTAAAAATTGCAATAAAAAAAAGGACTATTTTCTCATCTAAAAAAATCATCATCATAACTAATTAAACTGTACATGCTTAAATATTCCTAATATATTATGTTAGTGTGATGGCAGTGAATCAGTTGATTTAGCCTGTTAAATAAAGACTAAAATAGTAAAAATTAACTATTCTTGCTTTGAGTGACAAACCTTGCGAAAGCTGAGACAGTATTTACTGTCTTCAAGATTCATCTCTTCTGGCTCAAAATCACACAGCGCCTTGCAGAGAGGTGGTGGCTGGGCCTGCTCGGGAGGTTGCAGCTGAGGCATCTGGCTGGCTGGCTGCAACACGCTGACAGATGTTCTGCTTCTGTCACTGGTGTCTTCATAGCGCCACTTGTCATCATCTTTGGGGTTTGGGGTGATGCTATTAGTAGGTGCAAAGACCAGCTCTCCTGACATATCGCCTCGTTGGTTATACATTGAGGTTCTGAGAATACCCTGAGGAGTACAGACAAGTCAGATATCAGTTTCTCTATATCTAAACACTATCTAACAAGAAGATATATGTTACGAAGACAGTGAATTTGATGTGCTTATAACTAAATCAACGTCCCCGCCTCACTCGGGACATGGTTGAAGTTCTGCTGAAGGAGGGAGTTGAAGCTCGCTGTGATGGGGGACTGAGCCAGAGGTTCCCAGCAGACCCTCACAACACATTTGGGCCTGCCAGATCTGACCGGCTTCCTCCCCCACCACCTGAGCCAACTCACCACCAGGGACATCAACAGGACATCTTTACCATAAAATGTTTCGTATTAGCTTTATTTGATTTGTGAAACTCATTTAGATCCCTATTGGCAGCTAATTCCAAGGACAAGGAGCAGCATATTAAAATGCCTTTTTTTCCAGTTCAGTATGAGCATGGGTGATATATGCAAGAAATAAGTCTTTTAAAAGCACCTTTTAACCTTTAAAGTAGGCTTCAAAGGAATTCTCAATTAGATATCATGTCTAAGGGCAGGACTCAGGAGGATTGGGGCTAAATTGAAGGCAAATTATCAGCTCTGATTTAACTTACACTTGTAGAACAATCTGTATAGCTCTTTGGAGCTTCTTTAAGCCCACAGGAACACTGACTTACATTTAATACCCTAAGTCAGATCACATATTCAGCTATTCTGAGCTACGTTTTATGCTTCCTATTAGATGGAAAATTCTGAAATCTTCTGTGGGCGTACATTATTAAGAAAGTAGTTATTGTACAGTACAGTGAGATTTAAAAAAAAAAAGTCAATGTCAATCTGTACTAAGTGGGGTTTTAGTAAAAATAAATTCGGAGCAGGACTGGGTCGCGTGCACTGACCTCACTATGTCCTTGTTTTTCTCTGTGTTGACTCTCCTGCTGCTGATCTTCCTTGACCCTCAAGCTGCTCCTGGACAAGGGCACTGGATAGCGTTCTGTCTGTGTGCTTCTGTCTGGCCCAGAGAGGCCCTGGAGCCCCTCCAGAAGCCGCACCAGCAGCAGGTTCTCAGGAAGCACATCCACCGTCATGGCCGGGACAGAAGCGCGACACTCTGGGCAGAACAGCTGGGAGTGGGTTTCTTCCAGCTTCTGCAGGCAGGGCAGACAGAAAGTGTGCTGGCAGGGCAGGACCTTGGCTGAGACATCCAGCGGCTCTGAACACAGGGGACACTCCAGCAAGGCCATCAGAGCCAGCTCCTCCATTTTAAAAGGGCCGCTGGTTTTTGAGACGAGGATTTCTGGTGCATCTGATAGAATGTAATCCACCATGCTGAGAGAGAAAGTGACAGAAGTTACTACAGTGACAAGAGTTCTGCTCAAAGCTCATGTCTGACCAAAGTCTTTGTCAAAACAGGGCGCAATGCTCAGTAAACCTATAAAATGTAAAAATGTCTATAAAGTTGAGTGACTAGAATAAACAGTTTTCAGTCAGGATATTTCATGCAGCTTGTTTACAGGTGTAGTCGGTTCACCTGTCCGCACAAGTAAGTCAGCAACAGCAAATTTCCAGACATATTTGCCCGAACAACAAGAGAAGAGTTTTATGACTACTTACACGTGTTTCTGTTGCCTGTCAGAGCGGATTTACATTAACACCTAAGTTTAAAAAATAAAAAAGTGCGTAGGGATTTTGTCGTTGTCGCAGTGACGCAGTGTGCGCCCGCGAGGGGACAGCGGAACTAGACGCGCGCGCGAGCTTCACAATAACGCCAACCACTTAACTCGTGCCTTAATTTTATGACGAGACAAAACCCACCTGTGTGAGACTGTAGGCTACTTGAAACAAAACTGGCCAAAAGGGTCGAACCACAGCTCAGAGGCTCATTCATCAGGAACTGTATCGGATTTCAGACTCATGACGAACTTGGTTTAACCCTTACCTGCTCCTCGGATTGACTGCAACATTGTCGTGGAACTAAAACTTTCAGCCAAATTATGAAGGCATTCACCAAAAGCTTTTTGTCAACCTGTAAGAATGTCTGTTAGAAGTTATTTGGGGAAGTTTTGGAGTTTTTATGTTCTCTGTAACTCAGAAACTTTTTTTTTTTTTTTTTTTTTTTTAAGCTTAGTTTTAGTTTTTAGGATATATTTATTAGGTTTTATTATTTATCTATGCAAATTATTTTATCTTAATACATATCTTTGTCTTTACGTATTTAAAATTGTCGAGGAAAAACAGATATTAAAACGAATCAATGGCGACACGAATGATGTGACAAGGTCTCCCCCTGCTGGTGCTTTCACAGACCTGCTCTACAGCTTTTTCCTAATGAAGCCCACAGAACTGGAAATCAAAGCTGAATTCTTTAAGCGCATTATTCTCCTCCATCTCTTTGTTGTTCTTTTCTCAGATTAAGTTACCAGCCATTTTTGGACATCAAAGTAATTATCAGGAAATTATGTGTGCATAGAATATAATCATATGTGTTCTCGTGCTGCAGCTTTAATGGTTTGAAATTTCACTTGCACACTCATAACCCCAAATTCCCAGTCTTGCATCCCAAGGTTAAATAATTTAACTATACCAGCTATGCACTGTAAGTTCAGGACATCAGTCTGAATTTTTTAAACAAATATGAATCTTTCATGTCTTTCTTCACGTCAGCAGAACGAGGGGATTTCTAAAAATGTTCATCCAGCTTTTACAGAGAGACTGAGAGCAACAGAAAAGACCATGACTTATTTAAATGTTCACATCAACTCTGAAGCCGGCCCCTTCCCTCAAGCCTGTCACAGTGACTCTTGCAGCAGAGTGGTGTCTAAACAGGACTTGATTTTAGCGTTTGAGATGTTTTTTCCTGACTGACATTTAAACACCTGATAAGTGCCATCATCCTTTTAAAGATAAAGAGTAGGGAAAGGAAGTCAGCGCCTAAGTGGTTATCAGCTCCTCACAGACCAGCAGTCAGTCTGGCTTCCATGACGGAGCCCCAGTGTTGTTGGGTGAGGGACCATGTTTGATGGTTCTGATATACAATCTGATGCAAAGGGAAGGGCCTCCCCAGGGATGCCTCTGAGCTGGCTATGCAGTCTCTCAGAATATCATTGCTTGCCACAAGTTTCTGCATATAGAGGAGCACGCCTTCTTCTCCAGCTTTCATGTTTTATTTAAAGCGCTGTCTTATTGAGAGTGCTGCTAACTCACTGAATGTGATCTGTCTCAGCATTGCCTTATCATCTTTTTTTTTGGGGGGGGGGGACTGTTGCTGCCCCCTCTGTCTGTTGCCTTGTTTGATCATTTGACTGCGGCATGTGTGCCTATGTGCTTCAGCGTGAATGAAGTAATGTTTCAGCAGTTTAGTTCGAACAAGGTGTCAGTCAAAACGTATAATCCTTGTGCGGCAGTTCGGCAAGGATTAGCCACAAATGGAACGCCACATTAGGTGCGTCAAAGCCTCATAATTAACTTCTCCCTTTCAGAGGAGAATAATCCTCCACCTAAAAGTTAGTGGCTGTCACAGTTCCAGCATTTCCCAGGTGACTCATTTATGTTGTTTTTCTTTCTTTTTATAGAGATATTGAGTAGCTTCAATAGAAGTTGGCTTTCTTTCACACAGTAAATGTGTGAGAAAAGGCTGCAGCTTGTGTTTGAAGGAAAAACACAGCAGTCAAGTCAAACTGGCTCAACTGGAACATCTGAAATTTTGCTAGAAACTAGCCATGTGTACTTAAGCGTGTAACACCTCACCTCATACTCAGGTGAATTACCCATCTTGCAATGTCCAGCTGACAAGTGCAGGATTTGCTAATGGCCACACTATGTTGTCACTGTGAGCCTGTAAGCCTGAAAATGTAATTTAGGACTAAAATATATGCAGAGCAGCAGGCGGTCCTCTGTCAGATGCTTTTTTAAACATCCACATGAAGCAACTTTACCATTTTTCCACCCACAGTTTGTTCTGCCTGCTTCTCCTCTGCCAGCAGATTGAATCCTGTAAATATTTTATATTTGATAAATAAATGAAAGAACCTCTTTTCTTACTTCTGGGTAGCTCACTAAGATGCTCCAGTACCTACGCATGGAACTTATTATCGCAGCTCTGACTTTGTTTCAGCTGGAGTCTAAATGAGGCTCTGCTCAGGAACATTTTCATTTATTTTTTAAAGATGCATCAGATGTGTTCAGTGTCCTGGCAGCAACAGAAATAGATGTTTTTAAAAAAAAGATGTTGCTGCTGTTGAGTGTGGAGCCACAATGTAGTTGGGTTTTTAAGATTTCCTTAAGCACTTCATAAATGAAATATTTTGTTATCTTAACAGAGTGAAAAAAATCTGTTTTTGTAGGAAAGCAGTATATCTGTTGGTAATGAGGAAAGATGTATTGCATTCCTGCCCTTCCAGAAGATATCACAGTGACATCTAAGCCCTGCATGTCATTAATGACCTACTTTGACTGCTGTCCCTGGCTGTCGTGCCCCCCTATACATTACTCACATAGGGCGGACAGAGGCTATTTACAGCTATCTTGCTTGTCAGGCTGCAGGCTGTGTGCATCAGCCTGTCATGTGACTTGTGTTTGTGTCTATGTGTAAAAGAAACTCTGTCTCAGTGAAAACACAGCTTAAGTGGAAGCTGGACTGAGGGGTGGGACTTGAGCATTAAGCCAATGACAGCTGAAGCACCTGAGTCGGACTGGAGTTTAAGTCTTTCTGTTTTTTGGATTTTTGTCTGCTGAGAAAAAGGGCTGAATTTTCTTCTTTTTTTTTTTTTGGTATTACAACGCTCCAGCAGCTGTTTGAGCTAGAGATGTGCATAAGGGAAACTAAAAATAGGCCACACACACCTCTGAGCCAGCTGCCTCTTCACTGCCTTTGGGACTGCCTTTGCATCTACCTGCTCTCTGATTTCTTTGTCACATTCCTCTCTCCCCCCATTTTTTTCCAATTTTATTTATTTATTTATTTATTTATTTTTATCAAATCACTGCATCAGGCCGTATGTGGCTGACTGGTCCTGCGCTGGCATGAAAGACCTGAAATGGGACAGGGCTTCTCCTCAGTGTGAGTCATTATACAGAAATCACTTCTACTTCGTTTCAGTGGATGAAACTTTTTTTTATTTTGTTTGTAATTCCCCTAAAAGAATAAAGGGAAGGGCGGCCCTTACCACTTCCCAGTTGGGTAGGAAAAGTGATATTCATTATATGAGTAATAACAGATTACTTTTTATAAGTTCTTATTAAGAATTGCTTCTAATACAGGTGGTCATAAGATCTTCTTGAACCCTTTTCATGGTAATATCGACTCGAGTACATATATGACATGTTAACAGGAGAAGAAATTCATCATATCTCAGTCCTGTATCACATTGCAGACCACTATTAAAGCAGAAGAAAATAAATTAAGCTACGCCATTGGCAATCTGTTTAATTACTTACACATGTTGTGATCTGGATCCGAGAGAGCTGTCGCTCTGAGTTTTATATCCTCAGCCTAAAGCCTCCATCTTTATCACAGTAAAAACTATTAAACGGGATTCCCCATGAAGACGTCTAAAGTTTCTAAACTCGTATTTTAGAGTCTATAGGCTTTATTACGTTTAGTCAAAGTAGAAAACTTGTACAATTAGTATGTTCTCAAAACAAAAGGTTTTATCTGAATCAGCATAGTTAAAAGGTAAGGTATCAAGGCATCTGAATCATTTTCTCCAAATCTTTAAGGTAAATAAAGAGATTTGTCTTTGCTATTGATGTTTACATTTAATCAAATAACATTTATTTAGTAATTTTTCTGTAAATGAAAATAAAATAAAATGAAATAAACACACTGGTAATGCTTTTTTTCCCACTTTTAACAGCTAACTATATCAAAGAAAAGAAATAATTGATGCAACTGACAACAACTGGTTATTGAAAAGGTTTTTCCTACATAAAAAAATGTCCTTTAAACCAACTAAATTATGACCAAAATATTTGTGCTGCACCATGTTATGGTTTAAGAGTGAGTGGACGTATAAGGATGAGTTAAAGTAATAAAATAAGTAAAAGAATAAAATAAATAAAAGAATAAGATATGTAGGTAGTAATAGGTAAAACATACTCCTATAAAGTGGCATATTACATACAGCGCAATATGTACAAATACAAATAACAACAAATATAGAATCAATGGTAGATGCAGGAGAAGTAAAAAAAAAAAAAAAAAAAAAAAAAAAAGGAAACATGATGACGAGTTGCAATTGTGGATTGTGCAGCTGGTTAGTTGTTTATCTGTTCAATAAAATGACTTCACGCTTTCCCACATTTTAAGTAAGATTAGTATATAATTGTAGTCCTGGTCAACTAAAATAAAGGAAGGAAAACCAAATAACTTTGGCAATCCAAGAAATCTGGACACTTATGTAACTTCTGTAAAGGTCTCAGACTGAAAAACGCTTGTTAGGAGACTGACTTGTTCATTATAATTGCTTAGAAAGGTCGGGTGACACAGATTTAATGGCCACTTAAAATCTCTGACTCTTCAACTTTATTCAGCCAGCAGCCATGTGCTTCTCTGAGCAGCACTTGGAGAAATCAAATGATCGTTGCCCATAAAGCATTTTCAGGTAGCCATTTCCTTGGGACATAATGCTTTAAAGAAGTAGGAGTTAATGGGGGAGGCGAAGCTCATGTCTGAGAGAACCGCTGAAATACTTTGAAAAGAAAACCAACCAGTGATAATGACGCTGGCTCAAGTTAAATATATGTTTTTATGAGCAAAATGTAAAGATGTGTTTGGAAATGAAAAAAAAAAAAAAAAAGATTTACAGCCATGTTGTCAAGACAAAGTCAACATTTTACCAAAAGTACAGAGAATTTATTAAATATCAGAAAATTCTTAAGGTTATCATCAGCTAAGTTTCCACAAAGTAAGTAAAGAAGAGAATTTGAAGCAAACCTTTGAAATATGATTTAATAGAAAATAGAAAAAAAGTAGCATGTTTCCATTATCTGGTCTGGAGTGAATAAAAAAGCCTGTATAGCGTGCCAGCCGACGCTGATGTACATGACACATGGAGGCAATAAACGGAACAGTAGCCTCTAACCAGACACCACGCACTGACGGAGAAAGAACAAAGATAGGTGGTCTTCTGGCCTTCAGGAATATTTCATGTCAACGACTTCGGACCATGTTTATACTGTAGAAACTGACACAAATGATGATCTTTATCATGTCACAATAGAGTAAACACATTTAGATTGCTTTTCCAGCTTCCTTTATACTCATCAATTCTTTTTTTTTTTTTTTTTTTTTAAAGGAGGGTAAAAATAACTTCAAATATTTTTTTTTAAATTGAGGAGGTTTTTTGTTTGTTTTGCAAATGTTAAAGTTTGCATTAACTTTTTATTAAAACCTGACTGTTTATGTTAGAAAGCTAACATATATACACTAATGTGTGTATGATAATAATCCTAAGTGTTAGGAGTTTCCCTGCTGCAGCACACCTGACGCACTTCAGATTTAATTAGCAGACTTATGCAATGCTTGACATCAAACTCAGGTCAGGTGTGTCGCAGCAGAGAAACTCCTAACACTTGCAGGACTGTGTCCCTCGAGGACCGAGGTTGCCTCTGTTCTAAGCACACCTAAAATTCTCAAACATACTACTGTGAAAGGACCAAAATGAAGATTTTGCCACTGTCCTCACACTCCTCCCACCTAAAATCTGTGAATAGTCCTGAAGATAACAGTTGTTTTCCTTCAAGCACTCTTCCTTTTCTATATAATCTCATCTTTGAAGGTGAGTAACTGAAAAACGGCACGTCACAAATAACTCTCTGTCCATTTAAGCCATTATGGCAGAAAGGGCAGACTGACATCCTGTGTTGGAAGTGAATCCAGATCTAATTTGCAGAAATACTACTTACAGTATGCTTTGATGTGCAGTCTGCTGTGTATTTATCCTGACTAAGTGATGTCTGCTGAAAACTGCAGTTCCCAGCTATTTTTGGAAAAATTGTGTTTTTCATCATTCACCTGAACTAATGGCTTCAGCCTGAGACAATGTAAAGAAGTTGGAAGGTTTTTACCTCTTCATGGTATTTGTTGTGAATAAAATAATTACATTTAAAAACCAGAACAGCAGCTTTCTCCTTTAAGCAGAGCAGTACACCCAAAGGCTTTTGAGTTTGTACTCTGTAGAACATCAGTTCAGAAGTAAAGCAGCATGACAGACACAGATTTTGCTTGTCTCCATTAAGGACAAAACTCCAGCCGGTCAGTGTGCATGTACGTTCCACTACCTATGAATAAGAAAAACATGTCCCGTAAGACTCTAAGTACAGGAAAACTCTCTTTTGCAAAGTAAAACTAGTAACACGATTATTATGGCCTGCCGTCTGTGTGTGGATGATGAAAATAATTCACATCTGAGTTTCTTTCACTCATCTCCTATGAAACAAACTACCTCAATCACACCCTTTGATGTGCTTTTGTGTGTGTCTAATTCCCATTCAGTGGGCAGCAGATACACATGTCATACAGTTTGCTTGGTATAAATTTTGGAGAAAGATGTAGAGCATTTAAAACAGATTATGCAACCACGTTCTCTTTCTCTTTTGGTACCTCATCATTATTCATGCAAATTCATTCCAAACAAACAACTGTGTACAGCACTCCAATTAAGTTATTGTTCAGGAAATTACCAGTTGCACCAACAAGCAGTGCATGATAAGCAAAAATAATAGTCGATGATTGCAGAAAGCTTGAGGTTGTGCTGAAAATAAGGTCAATAGAATCAGATCTCATTGTCCTGTGACACTTTCTGAAAAGTAGTGGATGCTGTTAAGTCAGTGATGATGAAAAGTGTGTCAGCAGTGATTAAGGTGACACTGAATCCCATCTTGAGGCCAGATCATGACTCCTGTTAAACCATGGATGTAATTTGTGTGGAGCACAAAACTGAGAAATGTCACCAGTTCCCCAGAGGGGTTTCAGCAATGCTCAAGGCTCTCCCTCTCTCTCCCTCTGTCTCTTTCTCTCACTCTCTCTCAACTTACACACACACACACGCACACACACACACTTAGCACCAGCTGAATACTGTTATGTCATAGTCATTTTCTGTCACAGTTAGGGTGTTTTTCACCCTATTTTAGCAACATTTCTAAATACTGTCTATAGCAGAAAACTGAATCACGGATTTCTAATCACTCCATGTGTGTTACTTTCAAAGAATATCAGCTTAAAAATAACACTAACATTTTACTGTTACTTCAGAGTGCATAAACTGTCATGTAACGATATCGTTCTACCATTGAAGCATTTTTGCACTTTTTCAGAAACCACCTTACCTTCTATCCAGAGAAGCTGATGCATGTTCACTACCTTTGCACATTATTTCTATAAATCCCTTTAATGATGAATAACACCACTAATACAACCTGAGCAGGAGGTGTCTAGCATGTAGAAGAGCAGAAAAATTTTGAGCGATAGGAGAGGAAGTTTAAACTAGTCCCCCCCCCCCCTGAGCATTGTGGGGAACGTGAGATTCCTGGCAAGAGGACTAGCTTGGATGGCTGATGAGGATGCAGTGAGAAGGTCAGTAATGTAGCATGATGGGGGCTAGCAAGATATGAGTGAAGGAACATTTTCCTGACTCAAATGTGTCTTTTAGATTAGATGGGTAGAAAGGGATTGCAGGCAGGAAGAATAAAATATGAGGCAATGATGTACTAGTTTACAATAGATGGCGTAATCCAAGAAAAGTTGGGATCATATTTGCACCTCAAATACTGAACTGTTTGACTTGAACATAGAAAATCTACCTGTGTTACTGATGCTGCATAATGTCATCAGGTGTTGCCAGGATACAACCCAGTGCATCCCTGATGATTTCTGAATATAACAACGACACTTCTCTCTTTACTTTAGCTTTCCGGTGGTTTTTAAACTAATTGTTTTTCTGTTTTGTTGTTGTCGATGTTCTTTCCTAAATAAATAATATTTCAACAATACAATTTCCTTTAAAAGAATTTTTTTCAGTTTTATATATATGGCATTTTCAAAGTCAGTATAATATCACATTGACAATAACAATGAATACTAGTCTTCCCTGAAAGCTGCTTCATGAAATCAATTTGAAATAAGTCTTAATGGAAATTTCACATTTATGTTTGAATAATTCTAATTTGCTTAAAAGTATTTTGTGAGCAAATACTAAATTCCACAGCCCTCTTATACAAGCTTTATAGCTCTAAAGGCTTCCTGGAATACATTTTTTACACTTACTAGAGATGGGAAATCGAGTAAAACAAATCAAATATCTGGATTTTTTGCTTCGCAATTTTAAAATAGATTTTTTTGTTGTTTAAAAAATTGTTTTTTTTCAAATAAATACAAATATTCCATTATAAATTATATTTGTCATTTTCATTGATCTTTTTACTTGTCCCTTTTGGGCATTATAGCAGCAGAAAGATGGTCCGGCTACTGTGTTGTTTTTTCCTAATTGAAAACATGAGAAATGACAAGCAGATAAATTTTGTACATTTTTTTCTGTTTTTAGTCTACAAAAATCAGCAATATCAAAGAATCATGAGAATCTTAATTTAAATCGAATTGGCACCCAAAAAATTGGAATTGAATCTGTACAAAAGCATATCGTCACAGCCCTAACATTTAATTATTTAATTTGCTGCAGTTTTTTTTTCTTTTTGTCCCGGCACTTTTTCTTTTGTCCACTTGTCTACTTTCCTCTTTTTTTTTTTTTTTTTTTTTGAAGTAACACTGACCTCCCTGATCTTAAAAATGTGTCATTTTCACTCATTTTGTTGACATTTACATTTATTATACATTGCTGTTGTATCCCAGCAGCATTAAAAGGCTGAGAAATCACACCCACCAACTTCTTTTTTCAGAACGCTGCATCACTGAACAACTGAGTTTTGCTTTACTGCACTGCATCACACACCAGCAACTGGATATCAACACAGCTTGGACGTGCACCATGGCTGATGAAGCAATGAAACCCAAGAGGATTTTTATTGGAAGAAAAGAGGAAAAGAGAGAAATTAAGGGACAGAGCAACAGATAGGAGTCAGCATTGGACCACATTTTATTCACTGGGGAAAGCTCAGAGTAGAGGTAGGATGCAAGATAGGTGCTAAATTAGCTGTTAATAGGGTGCACTTTACTTAGACAGTTTGCCAAAATTCAGTAATGCTTCTTGAAGGACATCCTGTCATACCAAGATCTGCCAAGTTTTCTAATAACTCGTCGGAAATGACCTTAGTACAGCAAAGATCCTTGTCTGTCAAACTATTTATCTTCAGCAGTTTTTTTTTTTAAATGCGACAAAAGAAATGATAAAAAATAGTCTTTGCAACAGGCTGACAGAAACAAAATACCAAAAAGTAAAGTTTATAATTGTCTGTTGGGTGTAGAGACAACATAGTTTCATCCCTTAAGTTAAATGCCTGTTTGTGCTTGAATAATTGACTTAAAACAAATAATAACTCAGGAAACAAAACAAACACATTCCCCTGAGTGGAGTCTAGTATGGTGCAAGGACTGGTCTGGAAATGAGAGAAAGAGCAGCCAGAGAAGTCTATAAGACCTTCAGAAAGCCTGGGGAACAATCGCTACAAACTTTTTTAAAAGGTTACAAAGTCTGGCTCCTTGGAAACAAAAAACAAAGAGATGTGGGAAGGTTCTGGACTTTTCCATTGACGTGCACCATAAGCTGTTTTTATTACAAACACAAAACACCTCACAATGTTGGTCTGCAACAGAAAAACAGGTTTGGTTTGTTGTTGGTTAACCCTTTCCCTCCTTCGCCATCTGTGTGTGTGAAGTTCAAGACAAAGAAAATACAGTTTTAAGCGTAAATGACATTTTCCCACCGGATGGCTAACTTTTGAGCAAGGTACCAATATTAAATTGTAATTTCTGTAATAAACATCACAGTAATATTGTCTGAACTCCGATATGACATTAATTCATTGCTGTATTTTGTTTTTCCTCATTTATATGTATGTCTTATCTTTATTTCCCTGAGGAGATGAGTTTCTGCTAAGCCAGGTCTGTACTTCGCTTTATCTGAAGTTAATCAAAGAGCCGACCTGTCCAGCATCTAAATGGAGGACAAACACACTCTCACACACAGTGTCACTCATTGCCTTCAGTCATTCTTTAACACATATTTATTTAACAGCTATATCTTTTCTTCCCTTTCCATATATCACTTTCTCAAACTCAAACTTAATTTAAAAGTTAAATACTGGCAGTTTGGTTGTTGACTTTTCAGCCACAACAGCCAAAGCAGATGATAGACAGCACGGTTGTTTGGATTTAATCAGCGTTACTTTTGAGGCTAAGCCGTAGTTCAGCTGTGTAAGAAGCTTGCAGGTTGAAACCAGCAGTAAGCCCTCTGATTGTGGACTTTGATAGTTTGCCGGCAAGCCCGTCTTCATGTGGGTGACTAATTAACTGCACCCTTGTTTGGAAATCATTCATTCTTTGGAGCAGAAGCATAGCTGTGATTTAATACCACAATCAAAATCAGACCCAATTACCCAAGCTTTTAGATTCTGCAGGATTATTTTTCAGTTAGTTGCCATGGCAATCAAATTCATCCCACAGTGGTGCTTCCAGAGTGTGGTGAAGGATTAGATGGGGATGTCAGACATCTGTGTCAAAGCCTTCTCCAGCTCGTTTGAGCTGTTTGTCATGCACTGGGATGACAGATGACAGCCCGGCACTCACAGAGGAAGTCAGTGCTCTGCAGCCCCATGATGAGCTTCAAACTCATGTCTATAACCCTCCTCTTTTTCCCATCTTCGGGTGTTCGTGTTCCCCATCCCTCCACACTGAGGTAATATGGCCTTTGAGGTAAATACAATTTGTTTTGTGACTTTCCTATGATGGCTGAATAATGGGCTGGAGTATGTGGCTAAATGAGAGTCTGAGGCCAGGGATGGGAGTAATCTCGCCTTTCTTTCTTAGCACTGACACAGGCCAATAGAGATTAATGAGAACGCGAGGGTCTTAACACTTTCACTGCTTGAGGAGGAAAAAGCATCTGCTCTGCTTTGTAATGTTTACACTTTTACAACCACCAGCAGCCATTTTCTGAACCAGTGTAGGTTGAAATCACCTACTACCTTAAGTTATAGGGTTTTTTTAATGCATCTTTTATTATTAAGGTAGAGAAATCCAGAAATTTTTCTTTTTTTTTCTTCATAAATAATAAGAATTAAAAATACACTTTAAAAAAATCTCTAAAAGTTCATTCCAGTTTTCTTGAAGAGAAATGATCAGCATTAAGGTTGCAGGACAACTGAGAGGCTGGTGCTTCTTTACAGAGTGAAACAATTATGAAATATTTGATGATTTATGCAGTTTCAACTATGAGTGTTAGCAGTGATGTCATATGAAATTAGAGCAATATGACCCATAAAATGCAAGAAAAAAATTAATGGAAACATAAAAAATAAATCACTCCTGTTATATTGAGATGGGCTATGAAGTCCTAAATATTTATTTAATCGACATTGTGTTCTTATACAGCCCAGACTGGACCAGATCTTCCACTCAGCTTTGAACTAAGCTTAACTGTTAACCATACCAAATTGATCAGCTGAGTTTAGTTTAGCATTCAGATGCACTGATAGTGCTAATAGTTTTGTAGACATGTTCTCATTTGTAAAAATGTTTTCATCTTAAGAGAGAACACCAGTGATTCAAGAATATGAACTACTGTCCAAGAAGTCAGAAGTAAAAGTCAATACATGTGCTCGGATAGGCATGTTACCTCTGTCAGTCTTGTATGGCTATTTATATTATATTCTTAAGTATATACATTTTAATCTATTCCACTGGTACTGACAAAAGCAAAAAGAGTAAACTGCGCTGAATCAGTACTGTCCATTTCTTTTGTTATCTTTGACTTCAGTGTTATTATCTGACCTCAATATCTATTTCAGTTTAGATCATAGGAAAAAAAACCACTTGAATATTTATTTGAAGAATGCTTTCCCTGAATTTCATATCTCAAAGCCTAATGTGCTTTGCAGTAATCTGTGCAGATATGTTTGGTGCACTGTTGATAATCGTAGAGCAATTGTAGTAGGTCAGCTGATGTGGATGCAACATGCCGACCATCTGTGTGCAACATTTAATCCGTGGAAGGGTTAATCTGGTACTCCATGGGTAATATGAGTGGTTTTGTACATGTATAATACATTCCAATTTGTAGAAATAGTGCATAATACTAACCCACATCCAATAAAAACAAAGAAAAAAAAAACAAGTACATGTTGCAGGCATCCAGTGGAGGGCTGGAATGAGATAACAATTGCTCTGCAGAAAAGGGTGCAAATTAATGAGTGCAGGACTGAAACAGATGTTTTGAAAAGTTTGTAAATAATAGGAGAGAATTTTACTTGCAGCAGGTTGAGTTGCCACATAATTTACACTTTCTAGCTTATGATTTGATCTCATTTGCTCCAATGTGAAACAAATTTTTTAAATAATTTTAACATTGAACAGCACACGGCCGATTGTCCAACTTTTTTGTCAGTTTTTTTTTTTGTTTGTTTAATCTGTTCTACAGTCTCAAAAGTCATGCAAAGAATTTGCTTTAATTAAAACTGAACCCACTCCATCACCTCAGAGTCAAATATAATACTGAGTTTTTTTTTCTTCGTTATACAGTAATAGCTTTGTAATAAATTCATAGAGGAGCTTCTCTCTAGGCCCTGTTAAAAGGCATTATCATGCTTTATATACTAAAAATTGGAACACATCAGGAAAAGTGCTCTGAAGCTATTTGAGGATGTTTTATAAAGCAACAACACCTCAAGATATAGTTGGGGCATGCAATTTTAATTGCTCAGTACTGGGAAAATGTTGGTTGGAATTAAGACAATGTTCCCCCCGCTGATTATTTAATTGGCTGATACATAAGCTGAGTGCAGCACATTTTGACTGTGCAAAATCTGGTTAAAAAGATAAGCGTTTTATAACTTCCTGCCAAAAGAAAAAAGAAACTTACAAAAACGAATTGCTTTTTCATTTAATGATTCCTAACAGATTGGCTATATTTAAGGAGAGTAAGTCATTCTCTATTCCCCCATAACATCATAACTGTTTATCTGTCCTGCTGTGTTCATTGTCTGACATCACACCTTGCAGACAGTCTGGGATTATTTTTCAGATTTATGATACAATGCCCTATGGTATTTTATCCCCTGCAGTACACTCCTACACTCCCCTTTTTGATTTATAATACCCCTTGCGTTGCAGCACACAGCACGGTTTGCTGCTCTGCGCTGTGGTACGATGGCAGTGCTGATCAGTAGCCCTTGGAGGTAATTTATGAGCAATGGCATTTCCGGTCAGAACATCTTAATTGAGCCTGTCTATTCTCCAGAGCAGTCCTTGAGAAAGGGATAAGGTAATGAGGTGGAAAATGACAAGTAGGAGACAGTTTGGCTGTAAATCAGCCTCCTTGTACCTGCTAAGAGGAGATGTTTTAAAAAAAACAAAACAAAAAAAAACAATCACCTTGCACACCTTCACCGGCACGGTGGCGCTTCAAGAGCACTTGACTGACCTCATAACAAACAGTGAGGTGGCTTCTCTTTTTGTTTTTTCTCCCATTCTTCACACACTGGTGAATTCTTTGACACATACAGAGCCAGGTAATTCTATGTACGTGGGCACTTTAATCACTCTTTGCTCTGCCCTTCACCAAGGACCTCTGGATATTTAGCCTCATTTGGACCTTTGCAGCTGGACTCAGAATATTGTTTTCTGCAGCGCAAGAGACTAACTGGGTCCCACAGAGCAAGAGTAAAAAAAAAAAAAAAAAAAAGCTAGGTAGATGAAATAGATAACAGCTGTAATGCTGACAGCGGGTGTCTAAAGAGGTGAATGATAGTGTATACTGTTAGACCTCCTTCCTGGCGCCACAGCAAAGAGCCCAGGGAGGAAACAAGGCGCCAAAGGAGTGTACAACTACACTCGCTGGGACTGCTGAAGTCAGCACTATTGACTGACACCTGTCACGGGAGCATATGTGTGTCAGTGCGTTTGGGCATGCAGCACTGAAAGCAGCACATATAAGATCAAAGGCCCAATCTGACAAGACCCTCAAATGTGCATTCATAATAGGAGAAAGACTCTAAGTTGCCACACTTTTACTAAATCTTGCCATCCTCAATTTTATCATTTTTAATCTGCTCCTAACTTGATAGATGATGGACACAGTATTAAAGAGTCTGTATGATGCTCTTTTTTTTTTTTTAGGTCACTCCGAATTAATCTCATCATAAAAAGAAAAACAAACAACAAAAGCAAAAATGAGAAAAGCACTACGCAGACTTATGCTAAGCAGCTCATTTCCACCCATATTGTGATGTCTTGGCTACTTTGTAGTGTTTGTTGCATGTTTATTTCTAAATTATTTTTCTTGCAGTGATTAAAATTCTAAAGATCCCCTTTCTGTCCCTGTTCTTGATAACAGTGTTCAGAATTTTGCCAGGATCCAGATCTATCTTTGATATCTTGGAATAACGTATTGAGAACTTATTCTGTATTTTTTGCCCAAACACCTGACTTTCCATTTAGTTTTTCATATATACTGAAAATGGCCCTAAATAGCCCTATCTCTATCCTAGGCTTCTTCAGGTCCAATGTAAGACTGAAAGACACAGAAGATCATTCCTGCCAGCAGCCATCAGCCTCCGGAACAAGACCTCCTCAAATTAATTATATACTACAATATTGAATTTCCCTTTGGGGATTAAAAAAGTATTTTTCATTCATTTTATTTCATTCATTCATTAATTTCATTTCATTCATCTCTCAATGATAAAGGATCTTTCAAAAAATTACTGGATCCAGACGGTGAGCGTCTGGACCCAAAGTTTATTGAAATATAAGTTAGACCGAGATGCATTCTCAGGGAAAAAAAATCATGAAAATCTATCCAGAAGTTATTGCATTAATTTGTTAACAGACAGACAGAGAAACACCGGCAAAAACATAACCTCAGCTCCCTCATGGTAGGGGTAATAAAAACACATTATTTTAATGCAACAAATTACTGATGCACTTCTTGTCCTCTGCAGTCTGAGAGCCCTGTTTAAGCTTCTGCCTCTTTAAAACCCTTCTCCCCTGCGGATAAGTACACTCTGCTCTGATTGGTTATGCAGAGTAATTAGTATTGACTGAGTGTGAAGCAGCTGCTTAGTTTAACTTTTTGCAAACATTATGCAGATGTATGTTATGATGGGGTCATAAAGAAAAGGATGACAATTCTTCACAGCAAATGAAATCTTCCTGCATGAGCTGCACTTTCCTGTTTGGAAGTATATGGCAGGATATATTTGCTTCCAAATATATCCTGTCATTGATCAGCTCCATCAGTCACAAGCTATGTCAGAGATATTAAATGTTTATGTGTTTTTCCAGGTCTTAAAATAGTTATTAGTGAGTCGTAGCTGGTATTTTGGGGTTAGACCTGCAACTTTGTCATCCACTGCGGCAGCATACATAGCCACAGTGCACGCAATGTCATCTTATAACATGGATGTTCTTCGGTTGAGTAAGTAGGCTCAGAAAACTGTAAATAACTGTATGATACAAAAGTGATACAGAATTATAGTATTTGCTGAAACCACTATAAAGAAAGTGAGGTATTATTAGCTCCCCATCACAATTTCTGTCCAATGCAACAGTTTGAGAGCACTCTGACTGCTGTCTACTGCAAGTAAGGCACTGACAACACACATGTACTTGAAATAACTCCAGGAAATGCAAAGAATGATACTTTAACAGCCTGGCAAAGATAATGGCAAATGAACTGTACTTTTCCAGCTTTATCACATAACATTTATTCATTCACACAGTTCTTCTGAGTATATATTAAGTGCTATATTGATCACACACAATTTACTGAGCCCTAAAGAACATATTGGAGGCAAAATGGGGTTCCCTGAACACTTCAGCCTGTAGGCTGGGAACCGGTCCTCTCACATGACAACTGGAAGATGACCACCCTTCCTCCTGAGCTGCAGCTGCAGTTGCATTTTTCAGGATCCGAGATCACGTTGTGTGATCTGCATAAGTCTCTAAATCTAACTTTCTCTCACAAATCTGTGAGGCTTTATAGTTGTTACAGTTTTTTTTTTTTTTTTTTTACTTTGCAAGTTTTAAGATGGTCGTTGCCATTATTGCATTTCAAAAAGAAGCAAATGGATTTTTGTCAGTGCAGCAGTAAAAGAAATTCTTACATGTCTTAATAAATGATATGATTAATCATCAAGATAAAACGTCTTAATAATATTATAGTGGGGTTATTGCAAGAGTGTTACTCTGCAATGTTTCATGGTTACACAGACACAATAATCCACAGGTCAAAATGTAGACTTGAAATTGCCAAACTGATATACCGTCTTGGCTAGATGTATCGTTTGGCTCGAGCACCAAAGGCACTGCAAAGGCCTATTGAAACCCCAGTGTTTATTATATGTTGATATCTGCATTGCAACATCAAAACATGCCCACATTTTGCAACACAAGTAAAATGCATGCTAAAGTCATGACAAATTCCATGGCTCCAAATTGTAACATGTTGATGTTTTCCTTTGCAAATGCTTTGTTTGGGCAAACTTACAAAGGTGATATTGTAACTATTAAATTTTCCACAGCATTATCAAGACTGTCTTGTCACAAAACAAAGCTTTGGTCCTTTCTGACTCATTGTTGTCCATTAACTTGTGTATCAGTACATATTGAGCATGTTGACAAATGGACAATATACATTTGCCATTCAAATCTAGTTGGTTATAGTGATGACATTAACCTTTGTCACTACTATGCATGGATTCATTTAAAATGCTCTCTGCCAACACGTCCCTACATGTTATTTGGCAGAATGAGGCCAGACTGATCTGCCAAATGTACTCCAAAGCTGTCACTCAGCATGTGTTTATCCAAGTACGATCCTCTTGATTGCCATGAATGTACACGCTGTATAGTGTTGCTTGAAAAGGTCCATTGACCCTGTTAACACTGAAAGGTGACAGATAATAAATTAAATGACAGAAATGGGAAGACAGGTCTCTAGATTAATGATACTACAATATTGAGAGCGACAGAAACAAGAGTTATCACTGTGTTTTTAAAGAGATTATTCATAATGTATCTTCTGGGCACATCAGTTTAAGCAGCTGCAAGATTTTAAGATAGAACAAGAGCATCTGATCATTATCTGCCTTTTTTCATGAAAGTTTATAGCCCTCTTTGGCTCTATCTCGGGAATACCCTTCTCCTGCCATCATGATGGAGAGATATGCAAATGACAAGGATATAAACCTCAAAAGAAAGATGTGAAGTATACCAATCATATGGAAACATTTTCATCCTACTTTCCAAGTGCTTCTGAAACTCTGAGATGTCAATCATCTAAAAATAGGAAAGTGAGCAGAAAGACATGTTGGTCCTGGGTATTTATGGAAATACACCAAGCATGCAACAAGACCCCTCCCAACGCTCAAGCACTTCAAAAGAAAAGAGTTAAATTGCATAATTCATCTCCATCTTCCAGATGTCAGAAACCAAACTGTCTTAACGTATAGCTCAAGACATCTTCTATGTTGCACTAATTCCATCACTTATTTCCTTGGATTTACAACATAACAGAAAAGTGAATTATAGTCTCTTTCAAACCTCGTACAATGTCGAGCCTAATCCTTACAGTCATGGCATGAAAAATAAAATCCTGTTTCCCTGCTTTTACATCATACTTCTACTATTTCATGTCTGAATAACAGCCTTTTTGAGTTGCCTAATATCAGATAATTGGGGTAATTCTCTCACTCTTGAATCCACAAAGGCTTTGCAGTAATTTTCTAATACAAGGTCTGCAATCATACTGTCAGACCTGTCTTGATCTAAAGAAAACCGCTGCGAGTAATGCAAGGCCTGTAGGCAACCCTGCCAGATAATTGAGGGCAGCGAAAGGTGGCAGTGATGCTTTCTGATTGAAGATTTAATGTTACTTTCCATCCTTGAGGAGGATGTCAGTTATCGACCATCTGTAAAGACTACAGGGCCCGGGCCAGGATCCGAGGCTATTGATCTGAAAACTAAGCAGAGTGTTACAATGGCCATGTTCAGGTGTACTGCTGAATGGTGAGCAAGGTCATTTGGGCAACGCCATGCCAGGCTCGTTTCAGCTGTGGTTTATATTTAATATGCAAAAACAGATTCATTGATTTTCAGCCGAGGTATTAGGATTCAGAGTGTGCGAGGCAAAATGTCATTCAAAGCGGATCTGGTTTTCAAAGACGAGGCAAAAGGGGGATTGGATTTCAAACTGAGAGGTTTCATGCTGCGTTCCAGTTGGATGGATGGAGGCTGAAAGGAAGAGATATGTGCCCAGGTCCCGATTGGAGAAGAGGCAGAAGGTCCTTGATATCCTTAACAAATCCATTTCCTTACACTTCATTCTTCCAGATTTCACTAATCTTATTCTTTGCTTGAGAATTAAGGAGATAAAGAGGTTTTCTTTTATCAGTATCTGGTAGCCAATTCACATCCATTTAAAAGAATTAAGAAAACAGAGGTTAGAAAAGCCCTGATATACACATGTGTGTGTGTGAGTGTGTGTATAACATATGGCAGATGTTCTTTTATATCGGAATTCTAAGTTTTCGATTACAGATATGCTGACAACAGAAAGGAGCTAGAAGGGATGTACTGTGTGCCTTACACTCATAATCTTGTTAGTGGTACTTTCATTTCTGTGCTTAGAACAAAATCACAAGTCCTGACACAGCTTTTTTCCTTGGAACTTATGCTGGAGGACACTTGCTGCCCCAAGAGAGAAGCAGGTCTTCATCTATCATCACATGAGCTGTTTTTGGGGTTGCAGTGATACAGAGCCCGATCCGAGCTCCTTACGGATGCAACGTGGGAACACTGCAGAAATCTGTTAGCACTAAAAATAGTGCTTGCTGCACTATGGTTGTCTTCCTTTTTCTTTGAGATCCTCTCAAAAGGATGTAGCCTATATTAAAATGTCAACAAGAGGAGCTCAATTTCACCTCCTTAAGAAGTGAAGGGTGGGTCGGTGATGGGTGAAGGAAACCTGGTTTAAATTAAAGCTCAGTCGAGAATCTTTGTGCAGAACACGAGACATCTCTAATTCGATAATTCAAGAAGCACGGGAATATTAAACTGTCAGGAAACTTTGCATTTATGGCTTTATCGGAAACTCATCCTGCTTAGCATGACACAGAAATGATCATTTTGGGAAAGGGTGCTTTCTTTTTTTTTTTTTTTTTTTTACAGCAGCACATGGGATATTATAACAAAGAATGCAGCATTTCCGAACAAAAGTATTGACTGTTTTCACATTTTCTCACTTTTTAAAGTAAAAATTATGTAGTAAACCTGTAACACTGCACAGACTTAAACCAGTAGATTAATCAAGACCAGAAAGGAAAAATTACTTATAATGTGTGTTATACAAGATCCCTCAGAGAAGCAGAAACAGTTGTGTATAGTGGAAATAAGATTGAGTGTGAAATAGTTACAAACACACAAAAATAACATTTTATCCATGGCAAAAAGAAGCATGCAATCATCTTCTATCATCAAGGTCACAAAACAGCATAGAGGTCGGTGGATGGTAACGTGATTCACGTGAATCGGGTCTTAGAAATGTGCAACTACTTACTTTTCTTCAGGAAGTCTGTTCAGAATTAGTCACCCTTTCACGCTGAGAATTACAAGCAGATTCTCATCAAATCATCCTGGTTGTTGTGAAAGTTATTCTGCAGCTTGACGAAGACCCCAAACAGACAGCAGGAGAAACCATAAGTCATCTTCTAAAATAAAGGAGCTTTGCAGCAGATCATTTTGCCCTCACGGGGCAATAAAGTGCTCATATTCACAGTCAGTCTGAGATTAAAGTAAGAAACAAAGGAAGCAGAGGCTGTTAAGGTGGTTTCCTATATTCTGTTTTATTTGGAAATGTTTTACTCTTGTGTAAACCAGTGAGATAACATCCAAACTTTTAGTTGTTTTCTGACAGATTCTCTTTGTGCAATTGATCAAGATTTCTCATGGTGATTATCTTTTCTGTTTCTTTGTTTACAGCTTGTTTTTTGTCATTTAGTTTTTCTTGTGTGGTTAATGACTTTATGTCTGTCTCTGGATATCTCCTTTTACTTACTGCTGATTTTTGTTTGTTCTGCTGAATACTTGTGCATGAGCCTTGTCTGCCATGGATGGTAAAAGCATTATGGATCATTCTGAGAACATTCACAGGAGCATCACAGATCTCTGCATAGAACAAACTGCTTTTTCCACATATAACATATAATCCCACTAAACTCAACTGACTGCTGGCATGCTGCTTGATTTTGTTTGTTTGTTCTTTTGTATAGCTAGTTTATAGCTGTAAGCTTAGCTAAATTATTTTCTCAGCATCATTTAATTTATAAATTCACCATAAAGTCTAATAACTTTTAAAGAACATGAAACTCAAATGCTGCGATGGACAGAGAGCTGTCCAGGGTGTACCCTGCTATTCGCCCAAAGGCAGCTGGGATAGGCTACGGCTTCTTTGTGACGGCTTCATTAGACTAAGTGGTTAGGATAATGAATGAATGAAATAATAAATGAATGAATGAATGAAATAATGAATGAATGAATGAATGAATGAATGAATGAAACTCTAATGTCAAACTTTGATTCCAAACTTAGCATAGAATTGAGGCTAGAATTACTAAGAAACTTAAAGCTGCTTCAGATCACAAAATAAAAATTGAACCAAGTACATATATGTATGGGTTTTTTTTTTCATTATCTGAGGGGATTCTGAATGTTTTTGGTGTTTATTTGTTGTTTTTATTTCTGTGCCACTCCAAATCAGGGAAGACATGAGTGAATTCATGTTAAACACCATCTTTTACATATCTCACCAGAAAAGTTTAAGTGTTTAACAAAACCAGAACAAGAAGGTAACTTAAACACCATACACCAAGCCCTAGCACAGGGGTGCCCAAGTCCAGTCCTTGAGATCTACCATCCTGCAACCATTTACATGCAACCCCTTTCCAGCACAGCTGAGTCAAATAGCTGAATTCCTCTTCTGCATGTCATTCAGCTCTGCAGAGGCCTGCTAATGAGCCACTTATTTGATTCAGGTGTGTTGGAGAAGGGTTGCACCAAAAAACAGCAGGATGGTAGATCTCCAGGACCGGACTTGGGCACCCCTGCCCTAGGAGGTTGATGCAGGGGCTCCATCTAAAAGAGGTGGATCCTAGACTATGGAGAACTTGTGCTTTCATTTCAGCATCAGTATTGTTCAACCTAAGTCCTGCATCACAAAACAGAGATACAAAAGTAGCAAGATCTACAAGAACCCAAAGAGGGCTGGGGTAGTTTGTGTTTTTTGTTAATGTCTCATGTCCTTTGTTATTTTTGCTTTCTGCTCTTCCCTTACCTGGATTCAGTTAATTTCCACACCTGTTTGTCAGTAGCTCCATAAATAGGCACTACAAAGCAAGCTTAGCAAAGCCAGCTTTCTTTTACCCAAACCTCCCTTTGGAGTTGACACCACAAAGTCTTTCTTTTTATGTTCTTTTGTTAATTCAGGCTTTGCACTTAACGGCTCTTTGCACGCTCACAATAAAGGAACATTTTATACATCATTGGGTGCTTCTTCCACACAATATAAGCTGTATCTTCTTTCAGAAAAGAGCAGGCTGTATTAATGAGGTGGAGATAAAATATAACACCATTATATATAAAAAAGAAAACAGTTAATGCAGTTCGGAGGAATACAACCGCAGTGATATCTGGCTGCTGTTTATGTCATAACTGCTGCCCATAAAGCTCTAAAACTCATAATGGGATAGGAAGTGCTGCTCTGACAGTATAATTACATGAGTCCCTGTCACTCGAATACATTTTTATTGGTGGAATATTCTCTATTAATCCTTTTTTTTCTTTTTTGCAAATTAGGCTTCCATATGTTTGGTTCTTGTTCTAAGCTTTGTAATACTACAGCTGCCAACCTTTTCAGTGGCACACAAGGTTCTGATATTTAATATAGTTCTCCAGCTGATGACACAGACAATAAGTTGTTCATGTAACAATGAGTTAAGGCTGTTTTGTTGTTTTTAAAATCCATACTCAGTCAAATATTCTATAGATTAATAACTAAAAAAAATAACTGAATCAGTTTTGTATTATGATTAAATATGCTAATCAAAATGCTAATATTTTATCAACATCTGAAAGTGATTCACATTTAAACATTATTCATTGGATTTTGATGTAACTGCGAACACACAAGTTATGAGGTCGTCCCATGTTACCAAGGTGATGAAACCAAATCACAACAACACACTCTTCAAAACAGGTAAAATACTGAACTTTCAGTGTTGCTCACTCTTCCCACTTCATAGTACACATCTAGTGTTGTTTGTTAAGGTGTGTGTTTACATCATGTCCAGTTTTTCCTGGCTATCTTTTTTCATAAATCCCCTGGCTGTGCATCTTCTTTTGCTGTATATGATGAAGCTGACTGTTTTCTTCCCTAACTGCCCACCTGCCAAGGCTGAGTCTGTGTTTGGGTCCTCTCCACCACTTTTACACCACTGACAATTTTAGCTACATGGAGAACTACTCTTTATGATGCCTGCCAGGAGCCTCAACCTGGTGATAACTGACTCATTTTTAGCAGAAAACAGCATCAATCTGTGACATGTCTACTTAAACCATTGAATTTGAAACCACTTTACCTCGATTTAAACCTGAGTTTTAGACCATAATACACTAGTTTTTCCACCTTTTAAATACAATTTTCAGTTGCTGTACTTGATGTTTCAGTCACTCTTTCACAAGGAAGGGAAACAGTGGAAACATTTCTATGACAGGCTTAGCGTGCATTCAGACTGCTTAATAGCTCCCTTACTGTAAAGCAGGTGTCGGTTAAAAGTATAGTCTCATTTTTGTTAGGGTTTAGTTATACCATGCCTTTTAAATGTGCTGTGTAGTTTGGGGAATTACAAATGCACCATTTTTAATCTCATGGATCATGCACCAAATTAAAAAAAAAAACTGAAACAGCCTGTTCTTGCAGCTTTCTCATAACTCCTGCCCTATAACTTTCTGTAGTGCAAAGATGCTGAAGACATCTGTTTTAAATGTCACAGGAAGGTCCACATTATTCATAGAATTCTAACCCTTTTATTTACTTTTTTTCCCACACTTACAATCAAGGATTAGATCGATATTCATTGGCGTTATATACTCTAGCTACACAAAATTATTTAACCAACACATAATGACAACATTAGATGAAAAGTTCTACAATGGCAAACAGATCTAGGCAGTGCTTCACTCCATACATTTGTCTCACTCATGACACCATTTTTAGCCATCAGACCAAACAGTGAATTGAAACTTTGTTCGATATTGCATAATTATGCTAAGGGTGAAATGACATGCAGTGCTGCTTCCAAAGCATATTTAACATATATGTGTCATCAGTGAATTGATATTTTGTCGTGATATTTTGTTGCTAACTCACAGCACCATTTGGGTATATCCATTTTAAAAACAGCTATTGTGGGAAACTGCACATACAGTATGTGAAGGGTTGGTGAACTGAAATGATGGTTCCCCTGAGGTTGCGTTGTTGTCAGTGATGTTACAACCAATAGTATGACCGTCTCAGCTCTCCAAAGCGAGAGTAATGAGGGAGATATAAGCCTCAGTCTGATTTACACATGTGCATATCGTACAGAACACTGTGCAAACTTTACAAATCACTAATTTGCACTGCTTTATGCAGTGTGTGCTTCATTATTCATCCTGGCAGGATAGTCTTTTTCTTGTACAGTATGTGTCCTAGAGGGTGCAGTTTAATACTCTTTACTGATGGTGACAAGATACTACAGTTCCATCTCGCTTCGGTTATTTCTGTATTCTCTTCCACACATTAATACTTAGAGACGGTACTTCCTCAGGAGCTCTGATTGCCACATGTATTTACTTTCCGGAAAGTGATCAGGAATCCTAATGCGCCGGAAGTCCTGAATGCATTTCTCTAGCTCCTGCTCAGGAGTCATCTTCTCCTTGTTTGCTTTCCTCTTCGCAGCCTCTCGTTCCCGCACACCGAAGGTTCTCACGCGGAGCATGTCTGTCTTGCGGCGCATCTCTGCTTGCTGCAGCATGTGGACCGGCCCTTTAGGCACGGGACGGTCCAGGGTCTGGATGTTGGACCGTCGGCTCACGGGACCACGGATCACGGTTCCTTGAGGGGAACTGGCCTCTGACTGGGACTCAGAGCAGGAAGTGGAGAGGTCATTGAACGAAGTGCCGCTCTCTCCCTCACGCTCGCTTTTGTGGCTTTTGCAGCAGCAGTCACAGTGCGAGGACGGGAGGGCCCACCGGGAGGGCCCACCTAGAAACAACACACAAATATATTTGTCAGCCCACCGCATGCAATGAGTTTTCAAATACAGCACTTTCATGCAGAAAATCGCTGACACATAATGTCCCAGCTGTCCTTACAGTGATAGATTACTATGTTAATCAAAAGAAACAGTTCTGGTGATCAAGCAAATGCTGACAAATAGATCCACCGTAGTTTCAATGTCATATAAGTACATTTTAACTAATATCAGATGACTGTTTGCATAGGTATTTAAAGGGCTCTGCTGTAAGAACATATGAAGTCTTTGACATTTAATTACTAATCCAAAAGAGCTGTTGGGCCATGCATATTGCTTCCTCTGATAAGAAGAGCCCCAGAGCTCAATGCAGCTAAGCACAGCTCACTGAAAGACCTTTCCCTTTTCCCAAGGCAAAGCTCGTCTCAGACCCAAAGCAATCTGCTTTGCTGTCACAGTTTCTAATTAAACCTGTAACCTGACTGCCAAGACGATGCTGTATTAGCTTTGTGTTTTGGATCAGCCAGTTAAATTAGCCTGGGAATATGCTTTGTATATTTAGGGTGGCAACAAGGTAGAATAGCGCAGGTAAACAAAAAGTGTTTTTAACCATGGCTAGGGAGTGAACAGTGTGAGTGAATGCATGCATCTGCAGACTTCGAGCTTGTCCTGCTTTCCTGCGTCGGAGTTTTGATGAGCGCACACCAGAAGAAGATTTTTGCAGTCCTTTTTCTCTACCCCTGCACCTTCTTCTTGTCTCATCTCACTTCCTCCTACACAGCTAATTATGGACTAGAAATGAACAGTACTGCCTCCTGGCTTGTGAAGTGTAAAGTAAAGATACATGTAGTGCCATTTCCAAAAATAGCCATGATCTATGATCTCATTTAGGTTTGCAAAGAGCTGGAAATTTGTGTTGTTAAAACAGCTGTCTTTGCTGTATGTAAACTACGGTAGTGAAGAATAAAATGGACACACACTCTAAAAACCCAATAAGGTTTTTTGTAATGATGAGATGTTATACAGACTCAATAGCAGGGATGTTTAAGGGGGGGCAATCATTTGTCCACTGCCACCCTCCAGCACATGCACCAATTTAAGCTGAACAGAGTTCAACTGGGATTTTAACCTCTCTGTGCAGACTATAATAATGACCTTATCTCTGGTGTGATGATTGCATTGAGCTGATAGTGAGAGAGTGGCTAACAGCTTTTTAATGGCTAATCCATGAGTAAAGAGGCCAATCAGCACACCAATTTCCCCCCACAGAAAATGAATCTTGCTGAATCCAGCAGACAGACAGCACCAGGCAAATGGACGCAGGCATTTTAGTGAGCGGGATCAAGAGGAAAGAGGCTGGGCATGTTTAAATGGATGGTTGCTGTAGATCACAGGAACAACCTGATTAGGAAACTAAGCAACACCAAACAAAAGCAATATAAAAAGTATTTTTAGGTCACATTGGAGAATGAACAGTAATAGTGAAGTACTGAGAAGTACCGAGAAGTACCTGAGTTTTATTTTTGTTGTTGACAGAGCAAATATTTGCTTGTTTTTTGTGCAATTCAATTTGCGATGTAGCAGACTTGTTACCCAGATTAGAAAAAAATTAATAAAATTTCGACCATACCACTTTATTACACGATATGTTATACTGTGAAATTGTAAAACTTGTCACGTTTTAATGTGACGCATTTTTTGATGGAAGCATGGAAGATAAATCATATTTGTCATTGGATGAGGACACTGTGCATGTTGTAGATCAGAGATATGTAAATTACCATATTATGCGATTAAGTTGTACCTACTGGGCTGAGACATGGAGAGATCGTGAAGCTTGGAGAGTATTGTGGCACCTTCCACTTGCCATAGATGCTGAATCTTTGAGCCCAGTCTTCATGTTGACAACTTAATTTTTCCAGCCTCAGTGGTACTAACAGCCAACAAAAATGTAATTTTAGTTTTCAGAAGATGACTAGGCCATAAGTAACCACTGATATACCCAAAAAAAGACACAAGCACACACCATCTTAGTGTGTACAGGCTGGTGACGTATCGTGTTCCTCATAACCGTCCCACATTAATGTGTGTGTACAACAACAATATGTAGCTCACTGCACATTTATGTACACAGATTACTCACAGTTTCTATTTTATGTTAACTCTTTTTGCATGCTCTTCTTAAATTAGTCTATTCTTTATACGTAAAATATTTATGGCATTCAATGTGGACAGCAAAGCAAGAGTTTCATTGTACAGAGAAACCAGTTTCCTTACTGTGCATATGACAATAAATGCTTTGAATCTTTGTATAAATCACAGAAAAAAACAGTTCATCCTTGACAAAAAGAACTGAAATGTTTCTGATTGTCAAAAATAATTCCAATTAATTGTATTTTGCTCCAATATTTCTAGGTTGTTACATCATATGCACACAGAACTTTATGTTTCATGTTTGTGCAATAAAACTGTCACATTATAACAAGAAAAAGGGCCACATTTTTTACTGGTGACAGCTCTACACTTCCGCATTAATCCAGTTTCTTTTAGGACTGTAAGCTTCTTGTTTAAGTAGTGATGAAGAAAGGACATTTGAGGCAACTTCAAACTTTTATCAGTAGCAACTTGAAAAGTGGAACAAATAAATCCCAGAAAGAATTTTTTAAAAAAAAGTAATTGTGGAAGGCCTTTGAGTTCTGAACAACCAAGAATCCGATCTGAAACAATTGCTTAAACAATAAAGAGTCTCTTGCACAACAGAAACCAGCTAAACAATACTGTTGACTGATGAAATGAATATTGAGCATCTCCACCTGGGGTGGATCAATCCGGCTTTGGCTTGATCGACTGAGAGCAGAATTCTCCAACAAACTCCGATGGGCAGGGCATGTTTCATTGGCAGAAGGAAGAATGGCTTCAATTAAATACCAGAAAACGCTGAAAGCGAACATCAAACTATTTGTGAAAGTGCTGAAGATGAAAAGAAAATGGCTTTTAGAGCAAGATAATGATCCAAAGCGCACACACTCTAAACTCACTGTAGATTCAAGAGGGACAAGTTGAAAATTCGAGGTCCTTCAACCAAAAAAAACCAAAAAGCACTGAACTGAAAATCCACTAAAAAGAACCGAAAGATTCTTTCATGGAAAGGTTTACAGGATGTGATCATTAATAAGAAAATGTTGTGGTGCGGCGACTGAACAAAGATGTCCAAACTTTAACCATGCATGAAAAATTTAATGCAGATTTTGTTAAGATTTAATGTTGCTTTCAGATCCAAGACTGAAAACACTATGAGCATTGTCAGGAAGCACAGTCATTCTCTGCTGCATTTAAACAAGTGGGTGTAATACACTTTAGTGTCTTTTCAGGGAAGCTATTGATTGTAATGTGTTTTTCTCTGCTCTGTGCGGGCTGCCTAAGAGATCATATTCCTTCCACATTAACAGACTGGTGTTGCTCCCCAGTCCAAACTTAGGCTGTGTCTGCCATGGAGGCATGCAAGCACGTCTCCTAGGTATTCTTAAACTCCTCTCCATCTCAACCGGCAGCAGAAATGTTTGTACTCATGCCTGCGAGCCATCAGTTTTGTGGCGATTTTACTGCTTTCAGATTTTAAAGACTCTAAATGGCAGGAAAGTGGGACATGATGGGGACTGAAGGCAGAGTTCTCTGACAAGCTCAGATGTAAAATGTCAGTGAGTTTCTTGCCCAACATTAATTTTTTTTTGCTTCTAAACTGACTCATCAGAGGTGTCTGCAGATGACTGCTTTCATGGTAGCGCTGCGGTCATGAAATTCATGTAATCTCAGAAAGGCTCAGCTCCATTATGTGCTAGGAGTTGAGCAGCAAGGGGAAAAAAAATAAAACTTTCATTTCAGACTCAGATTCCAGTGACCCAAAGTTGTTTGCTTTTCACATCCAAACTTCAGCAGTAAAAGGAACCAAGCCCTTCGTGAAAATGAATAAAAATGACATTTGAACTCCAACCAGCTTTTTACATCCAAGCTGTGTGAGTATGAAAAAAAGGACATGAATTTCTAAAATAAACTTTTCTCATTTATTTGCTTTTATAACGGTTATTTACCTAAATGCAACCTTCACACTGTGTGACTGAGCAGTTGGAATGATCCTGAACCTGCATCAGGTGCAGTAGGAAAAATCAGCCTTATTACATCTTAGACAGAACAAAATAACAGATCTGTCCATGTGGAGGAAAACGTGTTGACTGCTAAAATTCATGTAGCCGGTCAGGGAGAAAAGCTCATGTGATTATGGAGATATTCTGATCTTAGACACTCTCCAGGTCCCATATCCAGCTTCGCAAATATGTTTTAGTCTTCCACTGCCTCGGGATCAGCATAGTTTACATGCTTGTTAGCTCACAAATTAGGCCACTGTGTCCTTGCAGCAGAAAAAAGGGCTTGTCTTGCAAAGCCAGGGACTGTCCTTACAGAGAGAGAGAAATCCATTTCACCAAGATAGTCCTATTTGCTGAAAAATTATCGCTTCAGCAGTTTGTGTCCAGCCACGTAAAGAACATCTATTTGAGTGTGTCTATTGCATTTTCCTCTATCCTGAACCCTTGATCCAGTCTCCTAAAACAAAGCTCAAAGGGATAATTGATGTGAAAGAGCCCAAGAAAAATATGTCATAGTAACATGTGGACGCCCAGCAAGCATTAAATGACCTAGTTCAAGGTTACTGAGCATGTAGAGTCTCGTAGACAAGCCTGGCTTACATTAGCTGCTATCCATGAGGAGAGTGACAGCTTCACTGACTGATTGCTAATGACATGCGGGTGCTGCCCCCTCCCAAGTCAGAGGGTGGCTGTCCACTAAGTGTCACCCTGACAGAGCCAAGCAAGCAACACAAGCAGATTGAAATGTCTGTATCAGCTTCTTCCCTGACCCAGAGCCACACCTTTCCTCTCCGTAGCCCTGATTAAGCAAGATGGAGCTAGGAGATAAAAACAAGGTGTCTGAAGGCTTATAATAGTTCCTTGTCAGATCCCAAATGATGCCTCAAGAGACTGAAGAAGAGACATGATTTGGAACACTCGTGCCATCGTTAAACAGAGACTTATTGGTACTTCTGAGTGTATGTAGATACTACTTCATACAGACAGACTATCAACTCATGTACACAGTTCCGTGCACCAAAATAAATCATTTAAAAAAATCAAAATTTGCAAAGGTCACACCCTGCTTTCCAACTCAGGGAATCCCTGCATCCTCAGAAAACACTTAACTGCCTGCAGTGTGAGGAGATTTACACCCAAGTAGCCATTAAGTGTCTCTAGAGGGATCATTAAGGTGTTAGATGTCAGACCCAAGAAGAGTTGTTGTACCTGCTCTGCAACAGCTTCAGGGTGCAGAAATAGCAGAACCAGGGACAAAAATAGCTGATGGTGTTTAATTAATGGCCAAACTGCTCCGTTATCTAAATGTGTCTCCTTTTTCACTCCCCCAAAGCAAAAATGAGGTTTTCAAATAGTTTATGTTTAGATATTTGTTTAACCTTCAGTTTCCTTGATTTCAATGTGAAACTTCAAAATGCCATCATAAATAAACATCCAAAGAAAGCATGAGATGCAATGTTTGAGGTACGGCTTCGATGAAGTCACTTGATTTTATCTCATAAATTCCTATATTAATCAGTGTATGGTTGTATTCATAGCTTCTACTGTTTTAGTGGACTGTGGAGTGAATGTGAAATGTTCATCAGGGTGTATATCTACTTCAAATACCTTTGCAGTGAAATTAAATTTAAAAAATGCTTGAATATGCCAGAATTGTTCAAAGAAAGATGCATTTAAAAAAAAAAAAAAAAAAAGCTACTTTTCCTTTTTATTTTTTGTGTCAACAACTTAAAAAAAACTCATATTTTCTCCCAAGTTTGAACAGATTGTCTACTTGAACTGAAGACTTTGGCACAAGCACGTACACCTCCCTCCTCTACTATTTTTCTGCACAGGTGCCCTTAAAGACATGAATGAGATATTCATGGGAACAACATCCATCTCTCGGCTTTGCCAATCCAGACTCCAACCAGGCTCTGCGGGAGCTCAGAGACAGCCCAATCTCTGCCTCCATTGCATCCAAACAATTGATTACTTTCCCCTGTCTCTCCCTGCCGCTTTGTGGCTGTTGTTCAGAAGCTCTCATGGCCACACATCATCTCATTCCCAGCTAAAATGAAGGCTGTGCAGTTTTATTAACAGCCAGAGCTGGAAAGTATTATCATTCTCTGTCTTTACAGTACACATTTCCCATTTCAGCTGGACGCTGCACCGACAGAGCAGAGGAGATAACATTGCCTCTGGTGTTTCCAGTCCCAGAGTTTAGTGCTGATATCCTCTGCCACTTTGATGTGGAAGCTTGTATATCTAAAGCAGGTTATGATTTTATTTCATCTAAGATGACAGCTAGTTGTCAACCAGTGAACCGAATTAAAGTTCTCCCGCTGTACAATTTGACTTATAGTTTCAAACTGTCTTGAAAATGGGTTGTAGTTGTCTCATCGCAGAGGATGCACGGAGACATGTTGGGAGTCTCAGATTGCATTCAAATCACCCAACATTATCCCCAGAAATAATTAGCAATTAGGAGGGCACTCTCATGTAACAGCTGGAAGGTTGCAGTTGTTAGTCACTGCAGCAAATGTTTTCACTGCCAACAAACGACCAAACATTGTGCTACACTTTCTGGATTCCTGATAAATAACTTACTAAGTTTCTATTTTTGGGTATCCTGGTTGGGTGCTGTGAAAATAAACATCTTTATGCTGTCTCATTAAGGTCTTATATTAACATTGAAGAAAACCTGCATTGAACCACCTGGAATTTTTTCAATTGCAACAAGGAGAGTTTGACATACATGAAGATTTTTTTGCTTGTTTAGACCAGCAGTTCTTACCTTTGTGCAACCCCTTGTAAAATATTTTTTTCAGCCAACAACCCCCTAACCACTGCAAATTATTCTTTGTTTAATAAAAACTTGAAATACAGCACTTTGTCATTTGTGTTTGGTTTGTTAAACTTTAACCATGCAAAAAAATGAAAATCTCTATGACGCTTTAACCAGGACTCTATCATTTGCATTGTCAAGGTGACAGTGACTGACGGATATGCTTTTGCTCGTGACAGATGGGGTTCAATTTACGTCAGAATGTGAGATTTGGGGAGAAAAGAAATAGTGTGAATCTAAATGTAAATTCAGTTTATGAATGTACACTTACATTTGATTAAATATATTAAATATTTATGTAATATTCATTCATGCATTTTCTAAACCGCTTAATCCAACTCAGGGTTGCAGGGAAGTTGGAGCCTGGCTTTGGGCAAAAGGCAGGGTACACCCTGGACAGCTCGCCAGTCCATCACAAGGCCACACAGAGTCAAACAACCACTCATGCTCACACTCATTCCTTCTTTAGAGTAACCAATTAACCTATCATGCATGTCTTAGGACAGTGGGAGGAAGCTAGAGTACCCAGAGGGAACCCACACATACATGGGGAGAACATGCAAACTCCACACAGAAAGGCCACTGACTGAACCCCTCCCCAGCCAAGGATTTAACCAGTGATCTCCTTGCTGTGGGGCCACAGTGCTAACCACTATATCACCGTTAATATTATAGTTATATCATTTTGTTTAAGGATTTTTTAAAGAAAACATAAAAAGATATTTGTTTTCAAAACATTTCATGTACCCCGTAGAATGCCTTGAAGTACCCCCAGGGGTATGCGTACCCCCACTTGAGAAACAGTGGTTGGACCATGTTGGGTGTAATAAAAGAAAGGTGACACACAGGGACAGGATCAGAAACCTGGATGCTTTAATTTACTTCATATAGAAGGATATAAGTAATTTAACATGAAAGCAAGATCCCAAACTTCCCAAATATGATCAAAGCCAGTATGAAATTTCAAACTTGGATTCTAATTTTAATCCAAAATATCAGTCGAAGGTGTGTTATAAAAATGAGTTTCATAGTAATATTCATCTTTCAACTGTTTCAGCTCCTCTTCTTCTCAGAGTGAATGTTTGTACAACATAAAACTTTCAATTAAATGTTTAAATAAATGAGTAAATTCTTGATTAAAGGGCTCTTTTCTTTTAAGTTTTTTTTTTCAGTCTAGGGAAAAACCAGGAGCATATTTTATACATGGTAGAGAGAGAATGACAACTACCCAACGGAGGCTATTAATGAGGAAATGAATCTCCTGATATGTAGAGAGGGCAACACCACCAAAAAAACAGAATTATGACTATCTTCTTTGAGCACTTTTGGAACTGTCCAAAATGATGAGAATAGCCAATGAAGCTGTAGAAAACAAGTGATGCATTTAAAAAGAGAAGCATCATGGCTGATGTTCAGAAACTGACAGGCTGGAAGAAAGTCTCTCAGTTTGCTTACTGCTCTGGATTGCTCAGTTTACATTCACAACTAACCCTACAACTCGCACTCCATTGAGCTGGTGTTTGTTTGGGTAAGGGGACTAAAAAGAAAGCAGTGAAATGTTCTGCGGAAGATGTTAAGAAGAGGACACAAAATCTGTCAACACACATACACACTCAGAAAACATCCATTTGTCTACATGTGTTCTTTGTCTATATTTGCCCGCTCTAGGCCAGCGAGTGTCCCACATTCAGAACCAGGTTACAGTATAAGTTTTGAAGGTGGATTCAGATTGCTGTGCTGCAGTGAAACAGGGGCTCTCATGCCTGTCTGCTTCCAATGTGTCCATCCATCATCCTGACAAGACATCTGTCTCCTCATGTTTGGGATATATACTGGTCTCCTTTCATCCTCACATCATCTGCTCCCTTCTAATGAAAAGCCAGTCTCAGTCTCGGCCTCTGCTTCCATGTCTTATCACCCCAAATTCACCCCTCTTCCCAACCCCTTCCCCCACTTTCTCACATTCATGAACTTCCCTGTCTGATCCTTACTTTAATCTATTTCTGCGCCCGCTCCCTCCTGCTTCTTTCTGCCTCAGTTCTTTCTCCCCATGGCCGGGTCTCATGCAACTTTTACTCCCCCATCCCTCCTCCTCAGCGACTCTCTCCTCCATCTGCTCGTCCTTACTTCTTTTCACTGTCTGTGCGTCTCACACGCATGCAGTTTCTTTCCCTTCATAATGTATACCTTACTGTACAATCTTCTCATTTTCTCACCCACCTCCCTTATTCTGCGGTGACAGTGCCCCGAGATGGGAATGGGGAAGGAGGTGAACACCTCTACCATATGCTGTGCTAAAGGAGCATCCAACTGAGGTGATTTGAGGGGTCAAAGTAAACCTTTTTGATAATTACCCCGTTATAATGACAATATAGAACTGTCATTAGCAAACCATATGCCAAATCTTTCCCAGTCCATCTTCTTGCACCTCAACTTTTCACCCACCAACTGGGCTCCCCTCAGCTTTTAATGGGGGCTATTAGGAATGATGAACAAAGTGCTTTAATTGGCCATATGGCCCAGATCCTCACTCTTCCCTCTGCAAAGGAAAGAACCATATTTGCTACTAACTAAGTTATTTGCTGGTGAACCTTATTTCTTTTCAATTGAAACTGAATCAGGAGAGGACAGCAATATTTCTATGATCTTTTTATTTATTTATTTTAACTGCCCACTGGTGTTATATTATTCATAACTCAGCGGCTGGCATAATCTGAGCAATAAACCGTGTTTACGCATGACGCATGTGCACTTGAAGTGTAGCAGCATTGTGACTCAACTCCCCTGGGGCTTGTGGGCAAGTCTGCATCTCATCTCGGACCCTTAACATAAGTCTGAAGTCAGCCACTGAAGGGGATGGAAATATTTAGAGGAAGAAACGGGGGAGGTGGTTCTTGCTTCTTCACCCCCCCCCCCCCCCCCCCCCCCCGCCCTCCTTTTTTTTTCTTTCTTTTTTTTTTTACTTTCATTAGTTTGCATTTGGTTTTATTTGTGTTTGTCTTGATTTCTGTATGAATTATCGTTGCTCCTGAAAGTCTAAATGTGACTTGTATAGAGTGAGAATAAAACTTCACTCACGGTAGAAGATGTACTGTGCGTAATTGGACCAGACCCTGTCATCCGTGTAATGCCCCATGGAGGACGCAGTCAGGGACGTATTGCAGGCCACAATGTGAAAACCACACTCAGACAGCATGTCGAAAGCTCTCTCCAGGTGTTTGAACTTGAGGTAAAACCTGCACGTGTATCGGTCCGGGGGTCTGTCCGTGTCCCTGTTCTCGTTCAGGGCGTCTCCAAACACTTCCTTGGCCAAGCCGATCCTACTGCTGATGAAAATTCTCGGTAACTTTTTGGGCTTGGTATCAGTGTGACTTTCTCGTCCTCCCACGGCGCAAGGGCCCCTGAAAGTGACCGTGATGTAGCCATACCTCCTGTCCATGGAGTAAGACGGGTAAAATCTCTGATCGCTGCCTTGCGAAGCATCTTCCAAATCGCTGTAATACAAGTCATCCGAAAAGAGTTTTGACTCCTCTGCTGACAAAAGTTTGGACAGTTCTGGCAGCTGGAAGTATTCTGCCTCTCTTTTCAACCTTCCTCGCTCTGGAAAGTGGTCAGGAAGGACAACTTGCTTGTCTCTGAGGTAATCCAGCACGTATCGAAACAAAAACCCATCTCTGTCGATGAAATAACGTCCTCTGAGGTCCCGGGACAAGTCGTTTGAAGACCCCTTCTTGTTTGAGAACAGTTTCCCAAGTAAGGAATTTGGAAAGCTTGTTAAGGTGGTGTAACGAGTGTAATACACCTGCCCACCCACGTTTAACTCGACAACGTCCGACGGAGGATTTTGCACCGAACCCTGCTCCTTAGCGGGTTGCGTTTTGCAGTTTTCACTCAGTGCCATTATTTTTCAGGCTCCTTCACAAAATCCGAGATCATGGAGTGCAATCGTCCCAGAAGTTCAGGGTGTGAAGCTCAGAAGCTGCATGGTGATGATGCGCTCAGAGCCAAAGTGCACTCCTGGTTGAAGCAGCAGTCCTCTCATCCAGCATCTCATGACAGAACAATCCCCAAGGCGCGTCTACAATATCACCCTTAAATCCATGCGTAAACGTGCCTGGCCACGACGCATCCTTTTTAATTGAATCGATCTTCAAAACCAGCATTGTGTTACTAAACCCATTGTAATGGGTCGTTTGTGTGACTTCGAGGTAGGCTATTTGATACTCGTTTGTTCTGTTACTTCCCAACATAAAAAGTAAAAGCAAGTTTTCTTTGGAAAGCCTTTGCGCTCGCGTCCTAATTATATAAAATAAGCTCAAAATGAACTGAAGAATTCTGAAAGTATCTTATCGTTCTGCTTTAGAGCGCCGCTCCAAGCTGCCCATGCTCCAAGGATGCTCACAGGGAGGATGGTGGAAGCGGGACTCCAGTGCGCACCCACCTTTCCAAACTGCTGAGTGCGGAACCGGCTAAACCAGCAGAAGGTTTAAGATAATGTTGCTCCAAGCTGCGAGGGAGAGAGAAAAATCATCCCGCGAAGTAATGTCTGACATCATCTTAAAGGAAAATGTTATTTTTGGCAGCCTGATGGAAGGTGCAACTGTGCAATCTTTTCCAAGATATTCTGCAACGACCAAAGGCGGCGTACAGCTGGCGATGAGGATTCGGGGCTAATGCAGTTTTAACATCCCAGCGCCGCAGATTTTAATCCCTCCCCTCTGATTCCTTTGCAGAAGCTTTGTGCGTTCATATTTAACGCTTTTAGCTGACGCGCTTATCCCGAGAGACGGGTGAAAGGTTAGGCGTCAGTGTCTCCCTCAAAAATCTCATCTGCTCTGACACAAACACACGATCACATCTGGTGATCGCCATAAACAGCTCTTCAGTCAAATATCACGCTCAAAAATCAATAAAAAGAACAAATATAAATAAGGACATTTGAGCTCCTTTCTGATTGAACCTTTGGGCACCAGTGTGGCATTTTTCACCCAGTGACTTGGATGTGAAAAGGATCCCTTCCTCATCGATTTTGAATTAAATGAATTATCTCAACACTGTGGACACACTACTGCTTTATGTAGTCCCCGATAAATGCTTAAATATGAGGTGCTTTTGGTGCACTCATTCTGGATAAAATGCATGCTGATTGCAGCTTTTATTGCACTTTTATAAACTCACCTATTGAATTATCTTACTGAGTATATAAGAGAAGTAGGCTTTTGGGACTAATTGTCCACAAGGACTGCTCAGTAAATTTGTCATACAGTCAGCTGCACAGTAAAGTGTGAAACCAAGTGCCATAGGGTGGAAAATCCACTTTGGATAAAGTGAGCTGCAAGGCTGAAGTAAAAAAACTGACAATCCCTGCCATGATTTGCATATGCAGTTTATGTGGTGCACAAAAATAGGATATAATGTGACCATATGTGGCAATGAAACTGAAGTTGGATTTGTTTGTTCTATAATTCTACTGCCCACATCCCATGCAACCACCAGCTTGACATCTGGCCATGTTTGCTTTTTTTTCTCTGCTGTGCAGTTTGTTGTTGTTGTTGTTGTTTTTCTTTTTGTGTGTGTGAATATTGAAGCCATGCTATAATAAATTAGGCTCCTTTATTGGTGTGTTGCAGAGAGAAAGTGTCGATAATGGGAGAGTACCCTTGACTCATGTTTTTGAGGAGGCATTGGTCACGCTTTACCCTGTAAATTCAGTGTATTGTGTTGTGGAGGGGTTGCTAAGCAGCACCAGGAGACTGAGTGGGATTCAAACAGTAGGGATTTAGTGCTTCGGCAAGCTCACTGGTTTCTTTCTTCTTTTTTTTTTTTCTTTTTTTTTTTTTTTGCATTGAGAGGTTTGTGCTGCTTACATTATGAATGGTAATGTTGTGTAGACTGTGTGACCATAACATGAAAGTTACCTCCTTTTAACCACACCACCAATCACAAATTCACGTGCAGATTCTCTTTTTGTTGGACTTGTATCACGCCAGGATTTGTTTGGGAATGATTCTCTTCATCAGAGCGCTATAAAGTCCATTTCTTATTCATCTCACTCGCCTTCACATTAGAGACAATTTCACTGCCTCCTGTCATCACTTTATTTCCTGCTCATGCACAACTCCCAGGTTAGTTTCTATCTTTTGGAAGGGGTGGAATTTCATGCAACTTCAGCATTAATAATGTAAGACAATATGACTCCCAGCTGAGCATAAATGAAGAAATCTGTACGTGCTGGAACATTTAATTGTCAGCTGTGGTTTTGCTAGCTCTCACACTGTTATCTGTGGCGTTGCTTGGGTAAAAGACATCTTGAAACTGCCCTTTTTATTGCATGTAAAATGTAACTTTGATGCATTAAAATGACTAGCAAACACAGTGGCGAAATCTTCACTTGTAACGTCTCGCATCTGTTTTCCAGTCAGATTGTTTTGTTGTTTTGTGAATGTGAAGTCAAGTGATGCACACCTTTCAAATGCAAAACTTGATGCATCGCTATGCAGTATTGGAATAAAACAGACATTAAATGGAAGATCTCAAGTGATTATGAATAACTGCAGCCTGCCATGTCCTATTTCTGCTTTTCCCACTCACTTTTCATTTGCAGATAAATGGGTAAGAGCTGTGAATTTCTATGTTTTAAGAAACAGTGTCTACACTTTGATGCCCAAGTTAGTTTTTGGTTAGGTTTATTTTAGATTCTAGATTTAGTTTGTTTAATTTCCTCATAGAAGACATCATTTAATAACAACAACTAAATAATCCAAAAACAATAGATTATTTATTGATATATTTCTTTGCAGGCTGCATGGTGGCATGGTGGTTAGCACTGTGGCCCCATAGCAAGAATGTTGCTGGTTCAATCCTTGGCTGGGGCAAGGTGTGGACAGTGGCCTTTCTGTTTGGAGTTTGCTGGTACTCCAGCTTCCTCCTACCATCCAAAGACATCCATGTTATGTTTACTGGTTACTCTACATTGAATGTGAGTGGTTGTTTGTCTCTGTGTGGCCCTGTGATGGACTGGTGAGCTGTCCAGGGTGTACCCTGCCTTTTACCAAAAGACTGCTGGGATCTGCTCCAACTTCCCAGCGACCCTGAATTGGATTAAGCAGTTAGGAAAATGAATGAATGAATATTTCTTTGTAGGATAGAAACTATTTCTTGAGCTCCCAGGGGACAAAGCACTGGATGAACACGGAAACTGCATCTCAACATATTAGCTATTCATTTTATGAGTTTATCTAGTGGGGAAAAAATGCAAGTTTTATTAAATGTGTTGAACAAGATATCATTATTTCAAATAAATCGAGATATAATTAAATTAAAAGAATAATTATTATGCTTGTGTTTTGTGAAATGTAAAGTTTTGTGCCTCCTGTTTCCTCTATTGCATGTGGTTTTTTTTTTTTTTATGTTTTCCTTTTGTGTTGTATTCATAACATTTTCTGTATTAGTCTTGGGTGCAGTCATGTAAAAACATGTAAAAAAAACATCCTGATTTTTTTTTCCTTTTTTTTTGTTACCGCTGAAAACATGTAGTTACTGGATGTGGCCAGCAGGCGGCAGGGCTGCTCGTTGAAATCAGGTCAGCCATGGGGCTGCCTTGCCTTGATCTCCATTTTGTGTGTTTTTCCTTGAGGTTAGCGCCTACTTTCCTAATGGCTAGCTACGTACCTTCACCAGTGTGACATTTTGCATTTCTACTGACAGCAAAGTCGAAGTCGGAGATCGAAAACAGATTAAGACAGTCCACATTAATGTATTTCTTTTTCTTTGATCTAGCCATGTAGCGATTAATACAAGCGAGAATAAGGTTAACAGGATCATCCAGCGTGTTGTGAACTGCCACTTTCAACCAAAACAATGTTGAATGATGACCTGTGGACACATATCAGCAGCCAGCCATTTCAAGGGTAAATATGCCAATTTCTTCATATCTGTTATCTAATGTCAGATGCATTAAAAAATAGCACACCCTGACGGAAAAATATGCAGTTAGCCAGGAGGCTAATGACAGCCTCAACGACATTCGAGCGAAATGTTGCTACTTTAACACTAGCTATCTAGCATGCTAGCGCTTAGCAAAAAGCTAACGGGGGGGAGGTAGCATGTGACACATTTCAGCAACAGATCTTTGCATGCGACTCGTGGTCAAGAAGGTTTAATATGCTTTCATTTTATTCTGTGCATAACGTTTGAGCAGGAGTGTCTGGACACTGGCATGGGTATTTTTGTAAGCAGGGGCAGCTAACGTCAGCTAGCCGTGTTCAGCTTCGTTGACTGTCAAGCGCGCTGGGCGGGGGGTCGTCTGTAATCCACCATTCAGCCATGGTCGTGGAAAGACCACTCACTGATCGTGCTTAGTGGGCAGGAACCTCTGGTCCAAAAGGACCTAGAGGCCCCTGGCTTTGTGTGTCTGTGTTATAGAATTGGCAATATTATTCACTGAAATGTCAGTTGGGATAACAAAAACAAAAGAGATGCATTACTCAAAGCTACCTTCGGAAACACACTAAATGGTTTGTTTTTGTTTAAAGCAAGTAAATGAGTTAAAATATTCATACATATTCTATAACAAAAGAAAAAGAAGTAGAGCTTGATAATGACCAGAAGAGCATTTATGATGTTATTTTAAAGAGAAGAACGCAAACATCCAAAAAAAATTACTACAATAATAAAAAATGGAGTGACTATTAATAGACTGTTAACAACAAAAATACATGTAGTATGTGGGGAAATGACACTTTTTTTTATTTTTTATTTTCGGGCCACTTCATCACAATCCTTTTGTTAGTTTAGTTGCCTGCGTCTTGCATGGGCTCAATTTTTAACCAAAACCTTTGTAAACTGAGCTTTTCCAGGATGTCTGTTTATTTACCTTTTTAATGTGTTTTAACTAGTTTTTCTTGTAATATTTTCTTTTCTCCTTAAAATAAAAAGATGGATCAAGGAGGAGTGAAGAAGATAACGTACAGAAGAGATGACCATCTGAGTAAACTGGTCTACACTGAAAGCCCTGAAGAGGGAGGTCTGTTGAAAGTGGCTCCTCACAGTGCCGTCTCTGTCACATCTGTCACAACTACTGTTCTTCCATCCAGCTCATTAATGCAGCCCGGACAGGTGACCAACGGCCTCAGCAACAGTCCACTTCCAGAGGAGCTCCCCTTGACTCCTGCCTCTGGAAGCTCTTTGGTAGAGAGTTCAGAGCCCAGGGCGCCAACCAAAGATCATCAGCAGCAGTTACTTCAGGCACAGACTTCCAGTGCTTTTGGGCATCAAACTTTGCCCCAGTTGGAGGCCAGTATTGCAGACATTACACAGTCCTCCATGGATTCACTTATTGGGGGGTCAGATCCTAACTTCTTTGCCATGAAAACAGAGGATTTCTCCATGGACAAAGGAGAGCAGGACCCCATTGATCTCGCCTTTGATCACATTGGTAAAGATGTGGACATGAACCAGAAACTCTTCAATGACACCACTCTGGACCTGCTTCAAGACTTTGACATTACTGGGTCCCCGTCAGATTTTTATGTGGGGGATGATGCTTTTCTATCCACTCTGGCAGATGATTCTTTGCTGGGAGATGGGGACATGAGAGGGACCTCTGAGCGGGACATGAAACCTTCTGTGGTTGAAAGCAGTGCCATCACTGGAGCAGTCTCTATTGCTACAAATGGCAGAAATGCGACAAGCCCAGATCAGTCCAGCTCAAGCTCAGCCACAACAGGATCTTTAACACCTGCACCCACTTTGCCTACAGTAGTGAAAAAAGAGAAAGAAGATGGCTTCATTCAGCTCAGCACTCCAGGTGTGATCAAACAAGAGAAGACGTCAGCAGGCCACAGTTATTGTCAGATGAGTGGCGCATCCTCCTTAGACAAGCCAGGCACAAAGCCTATCTCCATCTGTGGAGTCAGCACTTCAGGAGGACAGAGCTTCCACTTTGGGGTCAACCCCAGAAACCCTGAAGCTCAGCAGCAGAAGGATCAGAAGCCAGTGTCTAGCCTGTACCTCCCAGTAACTGCCATTGGTGCGGTCTGGAACAGAAGCCAGAGTTGTGGAGACAACTCTGCAATTCACAGGGCCAGTGACTCATTTTCAAGCTCGCCTTCCTACTCCATCAACTTTGCCAGGTGAGTAACTACAGCAGTTGTCAGCTGGCATGGTTTTCATTTCACCCTCCCTAACTTTAGTGGATGAAATAAGTTAATGAACATCTTTCACAGAAGCTATTTGATAATCCATTACATCATCTGGTATTTGTTGTGTCATATTGCTACTTCAGATTTTTGACAGATATTTCAATGTATTCTTTCTTGATTTTGATACATATACATGTTGAAATGTCTTAAAAGAAATTGTTTATTTTGAATTAATTTTATCTGTCAGGTTTTTTTTTAAATCTCAGTAAATTATATAACAATGTTTTTGTCCCAGCTAGAGGTAATAAATTTAGATATAACACTGTGAAATGACAACCATAGTAGTCTCCGGAGAAGGGGATGTATTAAGGCTGTTGATTGTTTGTTTGTATTGCTTTATTGTCCTGCTTCTCATAACCTAATGCTGGGAAATGTGCCAGCATTAAAATTTAGGAGTCTTTAAATGCACCTGTTGCCTGTTTGCAGTAAAACACGGATCAGAAAAGAAAGTTGCGAGTCGCGATTATTATAATAATAATAATTATAATAATAATATAATTTTTATATTATTATTATAATTATAATATTATAATTATATTATAACTATATATATTATGATTCAGTCCTGAAAATAATTGCTAGTTTCAGTTCTGCTAATTTTGTTTATAGTCAAGCTCAAACAGGCTTTGTTATCTGGTTTCATTAAAGGGATGTTGGTGATTCTGGATAACCGTCTCACGAAGGTGTCTTTGGCTGAATTTCCAGTTTGAGTTCTCACACAAGCAGCCAGTCTCCCAGTTTAATCAGATAAAATGCATGATAGCACATTGTCGAAATTGTGTCTGTGTTTGTCCATGTTCCAGAGGCTTTATGTTGGAGTAAAACAAAAAGGCGGAGGAGGGGTGAGAGGGACAGTTAACACATCACATCTAAAGATTAAAAATCTATATAGTTGATTAGATCAGAAAAGACAAAAATGTGATATATACTGGTAAATGATATAGTGCTAAAGTGAATAACTTTGTAATTTACTTATTTGCATGTCTTTTCTGTGTATACATAAATGATCTATGGTAAAAAAAAAAAAAAAGTGATAGAAATTACTACAATCAGGCACAAGTATATGATAATATATAAATAAATTACTATCAAGTGCTTTGTCTTTTATGTTCTATTTTTAAGCACCAATGTGAAGTTGACTATATTGAAACGTTGCACAAATTAAAATACATAACACAAACAATATAAAGAGAATAAAATATTTGAGATATTAAGAATTGTTTAGAAATCTCCACACAAGTAAAGTGTTCCTGTTATTTTGTGGGAATTGGGACTTTTTCTGGTTGATAGAAAGTATATTTTCATCTTTTTTTTCTTAGATTAATCTGTTTTGTGAAAGTTTGACCTGTGATCTTACAGCCTACTACAGAATGAAGCCATTGTAAAGACAAAAATACCTAAGTTAACCTACAGTAAAGCAGCTTCATGAGACTGACTTGCTGCTTTTAAGCACTAAGATCTGAAAAGAGGGGAATTCCACCTGTATCCAAGTCTGTCAGATGACCTTCGCCTGAGCTTAAGGATTATCTGGAAGCTTGTGGTATGCCCCTATTCCACTATCAGCACCTTTTACATTAATTTATTATTCTTATCATGATCAATTATCTCTATTGCTTTTAAATTTAGCAGTCTGTTAGCACTGCTTTGCTTCTCAGTAGGTGATGATGAGGTTATCATGGGCATATCTTCCAGCTCTGCCATGCTTAAAATAAACCAGAGATCTACAATGTTGTCATTTAAAGTAGTGGTATCCCCAGAAAGCAGATAAGCATCATTCAACAATAAAGATGAATGAATTGAGGTCCAAATGCTTTGCTCAGGTATGGATTTATCGGTTTAGGCCGTTTGCAGGGAGGTAAAAATGTCTCTTTGTTCCATTTCTCATTCTTGTTTTAGTCATTTTGAAACCTAATTTCTGCCTTGATCTCTTCTGATTTTCACAGTGTTTGCATGGCACATGGTCTTACAAAGTGTCTTTTGTATTATTGCTTTGCTGTCTTAGTGATGTGGAGTTGTGAATGTAGCTCTTGGGGCCCAGCCATGAATGGTGGTATGACAGAATCACCTTCTTAGAGACGTTTTTGTTTGTGTCTCTTTCACATTCACGCCTGTCTGATTTAGTATCTAACAGGGAGTGATCATCTCAGGGATTGGCTCGCAGAAGTGCATCATGTCAACAAGGGCAATGTTTGTAGTGGTGTTTGTATTGCTTGTGCAAATTGTCCTCAGTTCCACCTTCTAAACCATCTGACATTTGTTCCTTTACTTGGTGACCAGGAACAGATGGGTTGTGACACGAGATACGCCCCATCTTCATTTCACACAAGGCTCTAATCACCCTGTTCTTGTATTATGAAGAGGTGTGTGTGTTTAAGCTTAGGATTATGTCTGTGCATTTCGTGAGAGGGCAAATTATTTTGCATGATTGTGTGGTTGTTTGGTCTGCCAAGCTTATCAGGGTGTAAACTTAGCATTTCTCTCTGTGTATATGTGCGTGCATCGAGAGGGAGTTTTTTTTGTGCAAGCCCTGTGCAGTTCATTCTGTGTGACATTTAGTGGCTTGAAATTGGCTCAGCACCAGGTTGTGGTGGTTCTGTGGGCGTCAAGCGGTTTGCATCAGGTCATCACTTCCAACTTCTCACGCGATGGTGGCACTGCCGCATCTTTCTAATACTTTGTCACCAAGCACCTTGCATTGCCCTGAATAGTTGGCCTGCCATAACCCCAGGTTTTGGCTGCAGGTTTTTGGGGCAGTGACTTTCACCACCATCCCAATCTGCAGTAGCTAATAATCTCAGACCATGTGTGTTCTTCTAAATGTCCACAATGCATCACAGTTTTACAGTCAGGGCTTGTCTCACAATCTGACTCGCATATATCTTGTTGACACATAATGAAAAATGCTTCACCTTGAAAAATGTTAGTTTTGTTACTATTTTGGGGAATACATGCCCTCATCTTGTGATAACCAGTTTGGCCATGGGAGATGACCTGAGATGAAATGACCTGTTGAAGTAAAAATGCTGGACTTCAATAGGTGAAGGAAACCCACATAATCATGTTTTTAAGGATTATTTGTTATTTTTTTTCTCCTTCTGTGTATGGTTATTATTGTTGTTGTTATTGTTATTAGTAGTATTATCATCATTGTCATTATTATTATAATTATTATTATTATAATTATTATTATTGCTCTTATTATTGTAGTAGTTATTATTTTGTTAAAAGGTATTTTCTATTTTTATTGGGACATTTCTTAGGATGAGGATGGGAAACCAGTGCCAAACTGGTACCCATGTAAGACATTCTGCTTTTCAGTCATGATCCAGCTCTGAAGTGAGCTCTTGAGCCCCTCTCCTCTTAAATTGCCACTGCCCATTCACAAATGAAGTGGAATCAGAGCTGTGCCATTAAATCTGCATTGTTTATGTGCAGTGTGACTTGTCGACCATTCTCCACTTTCTTAATTGATCATGTGACTTGCACGTTAGTGGTGTTTGTAGGTGGCTAAAAAATTTTGCTTAAAAAAAGCTTTTTATTTTCAAACAGTAAATGCGACTGCACACTGGGGCTGATTTCAGAAGCACTGAAGTCCGCTATCACAATCCTTAATAGGAGACGGTTAACAGCAAATTAAGTCACTCAGTAATGCCAGCTAGCTTTTTGCCACTCAACACAACGAACAATGTGACAACTGTGTGTGTTATTTCCTTCACCAGTTAGCTACATGTAGCACACAGTGTCATGCACAATGAACGCATGTAGTACTCATCACATCGCAGTAAATATGATTCAGTGG